>NW_028318264.1:9080000-9292215 GCF_062004578.1 Staurois parvus | reverse complement strand
ATGCCCTCCTGTCCATGTGCACAGCTTGTCCTTTGCTTCCCTCAGGTCTGCCACACTACACTGTATACATTTGTACAGTCAGTGCCCTGTATGAGGCTTCGTTTACACAGGTGGGTGAGGGGTGGTAAAAACGGGTGCCTAAAGTAATTCAAAACCCCCCTTTTTTTTTTTTTTTTAAATAACCCCCCATAAACATGTTATACCTACTTGCTTTGTGTAATGGTTTTGCACAGAGCAGCCCCCATCCGACTCCTGGCTTCACTTTGGTGAGTTCCCCCATAGGAAGACACTTCCTATGGGGGCACTTATGCGGTCTTGATTCTAAACTATGCTGCCTTCGTCTATAGATACAGGCAGCACGGCCAATCCCCTGTAACAGGATTTGGCTCCCACTGCTATCAATATGCCCTGTGAGGAGGGAAAGCCGCTGCCGTAATGCATTCTCTGCATTAACCTCCCTGGCGGTATGATTATTTCAGATTTTTGGTGCTGAAAGCGGTACCATTATTCTGCATGGAAATATGTAGTTTTTTATTGTAGGCTGTAATATTTAGGAATAACTCACTGAAATCTGTCCGAACAAGAGTCTAGTAAACATCCCGGGTATGATAAAACTTGAAACATGAAATCATAAATTATAATTTAATAAATAATCATAAATAATAATATAATAATAATACATTTAATTCAATAATATAATCAAACCAAAAACACTGAAATTTGAAATATAGCGCCAAGTTCGCACATCGCTGAGCAAAGTCGCAGAATCGGTTTCAGTGTCTGATGACGAATTTCCCCCACAAATCATTATCACTCAATTCTGCAAGTGGTTCTGATTTACTATCGCTGTTCTCTAGTCGATCTAAAACCGCTTTTGACCTACAGAGACGCTTTTTGGACGCCATGGACGTTTCTAAGTTTCCAGGCAGAAAGAACAGTCAAAATGCAGGCAGGGCGCAGGACAAAGCATTCGGGACAAAATGTATGTGAAATGGGTTGAAACAGTAATGTTTTACTATGTAAAATTTGTTTGGAAAAAAATTACATTTTTTTAAAATTTTCAAATTTCCCACTGCCGACGGCGCCCGTACGTCCCGACGTCACAGGGACCGGAACAGAGAAGCCGGATGCCGGCATCAGCTGGAGGAGATGGCCGGGGACGCTGCAGGGGACACATCACGGGAGCGAAGGACAAGATAAGTGCTGCAGGGACTCCCTATGCAGCACCGCATGGTAAGCCCGAGTGTAGCTCGGGGGGGTTACCGCTTTTGGTACTGAAACTTTACCCCGAGCTACACTCGGGAATACCACTAGGGAGGTTAAAGGATAAGTTCACCTTTTGTAACATGTCACACCCACATTCCGTGTATGACATGGAACCGGTACAATCAGACCGGCTCCCACTCTCCCCCCTGGTCCCAGCTTTGACAGCTAGCAGGGGATCTTCTCCCCACCCCTCACTAGCTGTCAGATTTGTTTAAAACGCAACCACGTCACTCATTCAGTCAGCTGTGAATGAGGGACTACAAGTTCCAACAGTCTTAGCAGCTGTCAGCTTGTAGTTCTTCAGTGGATTACCATGGTGCTGTGCTAGTTCATTCCTCCTGCTTGTCCATACATTCCGTTAGAGCAAGCAGATATACTGACAGGTCTGCAGGAGACCTGCAGGGAACCAGCGATCTGGTGATTGCTGGTGCAATGGTTTACAGGCTCCTGCTGACCAAAATAATAAATGCACTTTTTTTTTTTACCGTGCAAAAAAAATTTGCATTTTTTTTAAATTTATCTTTTAAATAAAAGGTGAATTTATCCATTAAGGTAAAAACCTTCTGCAAGGAGGACCTGATCTTGATCCAGCAATGTGCACTCTCTCCTTATTGGCTCAGACACAGCAGTGGGAGCCATTGGTTCCTGCTGCTGTCAATTACTGCCAGTGAAGGGGGGGCCAGGAGCACTGCCAAGGAGACCCCAGAAGAACAGAATTGGGGCTGCTTTGTGCAAAATCCTTACACAGAGCAGGTTACATAGTTAGTCTGGCTATAAAAAGACAAAAGTCTATCCAGTTCAATCGCCAAGAAAAAAAAAGTTATAAATGTTATATCCAGTTATATTCTGTGTATCTAAGAAAGAATCCACACCTTTTTTTGAAGCAATCCACTGAGCTGGCCAGAACCAACCCCTGAGGGAGTGTATTACACATTTTCACAGCTCTCACTGTGAAGAAACCTTTCCGTGTTTGGAGATTACATTTCTTTTCCTCCAGGCGTAAAGAGTGCCCCCTTGTCCTCTGTGATGACCTCAGGGTGAATAACTCTACACCGAGTTCACTATATGAACCACTGATGTATTTATACATGTTGATCATATCCCCCTTAATCTCCTCTTCTCAAGAGAGAATAAATTCAGTTCCTCTAATCTTTCCTCATAGCTGAGCTCCTCCATGCCTCATATCAGTTTGGTTGCCCTTTTCTGTACTTTCTCCAGTTCCCCAATGTTCTTTTTGTGAATTGGTGCCCAAAACTGAACTGCATATTCCAGATGAGGTCTTACTAATGATTAGGTAAGGTAAGTGTGACATGCTTGTTATTTAAAAAAAAAAAAAAAAAAAACTTTGCCTTAACCATCACTTTATAACCACTTTACATTGCAGTGTTACCGCCCCTCTGCAAGTTAACCACTTGCCCTCCTGAAGATTTACCCCCCTTCCTGACTAGGCCATTTTTTGCGTTCCGGTGCTGTTACTTTAACTGGAAATTGCGCGGTCATGCAACGCTGCACCCAAATGAAATTTACTTTTTTTTTTTACCACGAATTGAGCTTTCTTTTGGTGATATTTGATCACCTGTGCATTTTTTTTTTTTAATTTTTTTTTTTTTTGTGCTATAAAAAAAAAAAGTCCGACAAGTTTTAGGAAAAACACAATATTTGTGACTTTTTGCCATGTCCAGTAAACATTTTTAAAAAACTTATGCACCTATTGCATTTGACAGACCAACAGGTTGAATGAAAAAGCTGATTCAATTCCCTCATCCACACACTTGATGTGGATGGGGGAATCCTGCCCACTGAGCTATTGTATTCTGACACTGGGTAGTCTTCCCTGCTATCATAATACACTGATCAGCGTCGCAGACTATAGCCTGCAGCACTGTTTGAGCGGGGAAAATCCTACAAGGTGACTGTACAGAAGTTGATCAGTAGATTGACTTCTATAGAACATTTTCATGCATGTATGGCCAGCTGAAAGGGCTCACTTACACTTGCAGCTATCATTGCCGCTCCTCTGAAAAGCTACACATCACTTTTTAGAGGCAGTTGACAGGCAGCTTGGAGACAATATGGGGTTTATTTACTAAAGCTGGAGAGTCCAAAATCAGACTCCCTTCTGCATAGAAACCAATCAGCTTCTAACCTTAGCTTGTTCAATGAAGCTTTGGCAATGAAACCTGGAAGCTGATTGGTTTCTATGCAGAAGGGAGCCTGATTTTGGACTCTCCATCTTTAGTAAATAAACCCCTATGTGTCACCCTAGGGCAGTGATGGCGAACCTTTTTGAGCCCGAGTGCCCAAACTGCAACCCAAAACCAACTTATTTCTTTCAAAGTGCCAACACTGCAATGAAACCTGAATATCGAGCTTTTGATTTAGAAAAAACAAATCGTACAGTAGTGCAAACTAATTAACAGTACAGGGATGACCAGAGACTGCAGACACAGTACAGGGATGACCAGAGACTGCAGACACAGTACAGGGATGACCAGAGACTGCAGACACAGTACAGGGATGACCAGAGACTGCAGACACAGTACAGGGATGACCAGAGACTGCAGACACAGTACAGGGATGACCAGAGACTGCAGACACAGTACAGGGATGACCAGAGACTGCAGACACAGTACAGGGATGACCAGAGACTGCAGACACAGTACAGGGATGACCAGAGACTGCAGACACAGTACAGGGATGACCAGAGACTGCAGACACAGTACAGGGATGACCAGAGACTGCAGACACAGTACAGGGATGACCAGAGACTGCAGACACAGTACAGGGATGACCAGAGACTGCAGACACAGTACAGGGATGACCAGAGACTGCAGACACAGTACAGGGATGACCAGAGACTGCGGACACAGTACAGGGATGACCAGAGACTGCGGACACAGTACAGGGATGACCAGAGACTGCGGACACAGTACAGGGATGACCAGAGACTGCGGACACAGTACAGGAGATGACCAGAGACTGCGGACACAGTACAGGGATGACCAGAGACTGCGGACACAGTACAGGGATGACCAGAGACTGCGGACACAGTACAGGAGATGACCAGAGACTGCGGACACGGTACAGGAGATGACCAGAGACTGCGGACACGGTACAGGAGATGACCAGAGACTGCGGACACGGTACAGGAGATGACCAGAGACTGCGGACACGGTACAGGAGATGACCAGAGACTGCGGACACGGTACAGGAGATGACCAGAGACTGCGGACACGGTACAGGAGATGACCAGAGACTGCGGACACGGTACAGGAGATGACCAGAGACTGCGGACACGGTACAGGAGATGACCAGAGACTGCGGACACGGTACAGGAGATGACCAGAGACTGCGGACACGGTACAGGAGATGACCAGAGACTGCGGACACGGTACAGGAGATGACCAGAGACTGCGGACACGGTACAGGAGATGACCAGAGACTGCGGACACGGTACAGGAGATGACCAGAGACTGCGGACACGGTACAGGAGATGACCAGAGACTGCGGACACGGTACAGGAGATGACCAGAGACTGCGGACACGGTACAGGAGATGACCAGAGACTGCGGACACGGTACAGGAGATGACCAGAGACTGCGGACACGGTACAGGAGATGACCAGAGACTGCGGACACGGTACAGGAGATGACCAGAGACTGCGGACACGGTACAGGAGATGACCAGAGACTGCGGACACGGTACAGGAGATGACCAGAGACTGCGGACACGGTACAGGAGATGACCAGAGACTGCGGACACGGTACAGGAGATGACCAGAGACTGCGGACACGGTACAGGAGATGACCAGAGACTGCGGACACGGTACAGGAGATGACCAGAGACTGCAGGGACAGTACAGATGACTGCTGACCTTTGGGGAGGGAGGGGGAGCGGGTACCTGAATTTGACAGTTCCCCCTCTTCCGCAGAGTTTTTTTTATCTTACCTGTTCCTTTATCCAGCCGCACGCTGTCTTCCTGGCTTCTGTAGTGTGGGCGCTCGTCGGACAGCCGGATGCCCAGTGCGCATGCGTGAGAAGCGCTGCGCTTTGTGATTGGTCAGGCCGCTTCTGGGATCTGTCATGTGTCCCAGGTACCGCCTTACCATTCACAAAGAGCACTGCTTCTTGCGCATGCGCACTTGGGACCCGGCTGTCACGCACACTACAGAAGCCGGGAAGACAGCACGCCGCTGGATAGAGGGACAGGTACGGTCCCACTGCAGAGCTGAGCGGCCGGCCCGGTATTCTGACGCGGCGGTGGAAATACCGGACCGGCCGCTCTATATTCGCTCCATAAGACGCACTGACATTTTCCCCCCTTTTTTGGGGGAAAAAAAGTGCGTCTTATGGAGCGAAAAATACGGTATTCTCCTGGCGTGCCCACAGATAAGGCTCGGCGTGCCGGCTGTGGCACGCGTGCCACAGGTTCGCCATCACTGCCCTAGGGCATTGTTTCTCAACTCCAGTCCTCATGGACCCCCAACAGGTCATGTTTTCAGGATTTCCATTATTTTGCACAGGTGATTTGATCAGTTTCACTGCCTTAGTAATTACCACAGCTGTTTCATCTGAGGGAAATCCTGAAAACATGACCTGTTGGGGGTCCATGAGGACTGGAGTTGAGAAACACTGCCCTAGGGGCACCTGTTTTAACACTTGAATGCCAGTAGCGCCATGCCATAACTTCATCCATTATCTGCAGTTTCAATGTGGCCCCATTCACTTGAAAGGGTCATATTTGGCAGTAGTACTAACTACTGAACGTGACCTGTGGTGTATCTTTTCCTGCAGCCATGAAGTAAAGCATTGTGGCTGCTGTGTGTATCTTCCCTTTTGGCAATCATTTTAAATTAGGCTGGATTACATCTGTGTGGTGTGTTTTCTGTGTCGCATTTTGTAGGTATTTTTAGGAGCACTGCTATTAAACTCTATTAGACCGCACGTTATGTGAAAGTGCACCAAAGATGCCACATGCAGGACATTGATGCACTTTCATGAAAATGCACATTCTATGATGGCTTAATGGCAGCGCACCTAAAAGCGTGACACAAACACCGTGCAGATGTGAATGGGACCTTGAGGACGGGATCAGGTGGCAATAAAAATGTAGTAGATCCATGTTCTTAATGACCCACCTCTGTAACTTAACAGTGGCTGGAGGGAAGAGGTAAAAACATAGATCAGCTAACTGTTTTTACCAGCCATCCAGGATGCAAGTGTAAACAAGGCCTAATGCCTAGAGCACACGATGAGAAAATTGGACAGAAAAAAATGCTTCTGGAGCGATCGTTCGATAATCTGATTGTTCGTACACAGCTTTTGAGTGCCAATCTCAACAGTCGTGCAAAAATGTCCAAAGGGACAAGCACAAAAATTTTTCTTGTAAGATAACATAACAAACAATTTTTGTGTAATTGGTATAGTATTTGTCTAAAAAAAAAAAATCAAGTGACCAAGACAATATGTTAAAATGCCCTAAAGAGATACTGTTGCCTCAAAATAAAAATGAAAAAGCAAACACTGCTGCCTAAAATACAAGTGTAAAAATTCTTAATTACAGTAACTTCCTTGCTGCTGATCTACTCCTCACTGTTTTGTACTGCTAGAGCCACCACTAAGAATCTTCAGTATCTGACACTTCTGGGTGTGTTGGATGCTTGTGCTTCGCCCTCCTGCCCCCCTACACTCCCCTGTGTAACTAGTGTGTACCTGACAGTGCACCTGGTGTTACTAAACTCCAAGAAAAAAAAACACATTTCTGCTGTGTGGGGGTGTTAAAAAGTTTGTAAGACCTGTAATTCCTGTGGCGCTGCAAGGTTTAAATGCTTATTTTTGTGTAAGGTACCTTTTTATAAAAGCAGTTTTACTTACCTTATTTCTCCCTCTCCTTTCTACATGTCTGGTCCCCCAAAGCTGCTTTTCTTTGTTGCTCTGTCTGTTGCACTCTGACATCAACTCATACAATGCAGGACCATTGGTCCTGCATTGTAAATGAAGGTGCCAAGGGCTCCATCCAAAAACCAGAGCATCAGAGGGAAGAGGAAAGTGCCGGCTGCCAAGGGAGCAAGGGGTAAGGTAAGGAAAACTGATTTTTACTTAGACGATAGCAAATGCTTACCATGCATGGGTAGCTTCACTGGATGGGAAGATTTGTGATTTTACCAGAGTTCAGCTATACAGTGGCCCGTCACTACATGGCAACAACGTAAAAAAAAACCAAAAAACAGCCTATAGAAGATTTTCTGGGCCCATGTGTTAAAGTTGCATCGCATTGCTGCTCTCTGGCATCTACAGGTAATTAACACTTTGGGATTCGTCAAATACCTGCTTCCCAGCTGTGTGCTGTGGTTTGTCTTGCTTGCTCGTACATCGATTAGTTATAGAGAAACCATGTCACATGGCTGGCGTGGGGAGCAGGTATCCTCAACACACCCTTGTGGAATACACTTGGGAATACCATGCGGCGCTACTCCGGGATCTGTTCTTGTCTTACCTTGTCCTGCACTCCCGCGATGTCCCTCTTGCAGTGTCCCCTGTAATGTCCTCCGGTGGATGCCGGCATCTGTCTTCTGGGTTCCGTCCCCTGCGACGTCAGGACGTACGGGGACGGAACGGTGGGAAATTTGAAAATGACAAAAGGTGACATTCACTAAAATCACATAGTAAAACATTCCTGTATCCAACAATTTCACATACATTTTGTCCCGAGTGCTTTGTCCTGTGCCCTGCCTGCATTTTTACCGTTCTTTCTGCCTGGAAACTGAGAAATGTCCATGGCGTCCAAAAAGCGTCCCTTTAGGTCAAAAGTGGTTTTAGACCAGCTAGAAAACAGTGATAGTAAATTAGAACCACTTGCAGAATTGAGTGATAATGATTTGTGGGGAAATTCATCATCAGACACTGAAAACGATTTTGCAACTTTGCTCAGTGATGTGCGAACTTGGCGCTATATTTCAAATTTTTGTGTTTTTGGTTTGATTATAATATTGAATTAAATTTATTATTATTTTTTATGATTATTTATTAAATTATAATTTATGATTTCGTGTTTCAAATTTTAACATACCCGGAATGTTTACTAGACTCTTGTTCGGACAGATTGCAGTGAGTTATTCCTAAAAATTAGAGGCCTACAATAAAAAAAAAATACATATTTCCATGCAAAAAAAGTCCCGCTTTGAGCATAGAAATATAGACATAATCAGACCGCTAGGGAGGTTAAAGTAACGAACCGCCATAACACAAAAAAATGGCCTGGTCAGGAAAGGGGGTAAATCCTCTGGAGGGCAAGTGGTTAATAATGAAAGCTAGTTGTGTTTTGTATTTGACGTCTAAGCCTATAGCTGTGTACCCTTAAAAGATAATTGTAGTTTTAGAGCAGTGACCTTTTAAATATGTACCCCCCCCCCCCCCCCCCCGTCGTATAATTACTTTATACTTGCCTCCAAGATCATCTGTGCAGCCTGATTCAAGCCACACAACTTCATCAAAGGGCTCTGCATGCACAGAAGCATCACCATGCATTTATATGGAAAGGCCTTATTCTGGTGGGAAGAATAATCCACAACCCTCCCATAGAACTGGTAAAGAAGCAGACCCTGGTCGGGAGACTGGGTGCCACATCACGGATCTCAGAGTATTGGAGACGGGTAAGTATAAGACTTAGAGGGCAGTGCATCTTCGTTTTATGTCCAGCACAGTATGTAGTGCTGGGCAAAACCATTCTTCCTCAAGCATAGTTTGAGTATTTCTTCTCATCAGCTTTGACAGAAACAATGCTCATGAGTCGGTAAATTATGACAAAGTGTATCTATGGTCAAAACTGAAAATCATACAGTATATCTATTTCCACATTGTATTCCAATTATTTCTAGCCTACTCCAAATAATCTGAATGATTTTGAAATTTGTAAACTTCAACACTCATTTACTTTTTTTTTCCGTGACACATATTTACTATTAACTGTGAGTAGACACTGCTGTAGCCTACCTTCTGAACTACAGATGTGCTAAAAAGAAGCATTTCAGGAAGTGGAATCAATACAGGAATCATGGTTTGCATGCAGCAAGGTACCATAGGTTTTGTAGTTCTTAGAATTTTAAAGTGAGCCAAAGAGAGGAGCAGAGAAGAAGCTACAAAGGATGCAGGGAAACCAGGCAGTTGTGGAAGAGATGACCAGTAGACAGGCAGCACTCACATCATGAAAGGAGATTTTTCAAGTAAGCATATGTTGGGTTGTCAAAAATAACTATTTGCTTTAAAATTAAAAATGCTGATGTTACAGAATAGAAGTGTATGCTGTGACTATAGAACTTCATTAAGAACAAGAAAAAAAACCTGTAGCTCACTAGAAAAATTAGCTCGATACCTAGAGAGAAAACTATTTGCAAATGGAAGAGCAGCCATATTGTTAATGCAAGATGTTTAATAGCATGAAGAAGTAACCGGTCTCTTTAGGAAACCACTTGCTATCACAATATTTCTTTTGCGTAAAGAACGACTGAAAAGCCCTGCAAAATTACTTTTTACAACTAATTGCATTTAGATCACATGGACCCAATTCACTAAGCAGTAACAAGTGATATTTAATATAATAGCTATTGTTTATAGTAGTGATTGACAATAACATAAGCTAGCTTGCTGACTTGAGCCCTTTCTTTCTTCGTCCATTTAAAATTGTGACTGAATCATATCAAATTAAAGAACTTTTTTTTTTCGATTCGGTATATAGTCTATATTTTTATTGGTTCTACCAGCTTTTTACATTGAAATATTATTTCCAACATGGAATACCTGCATTTAGAGCTTTTTCTGCTATGAATGATCATCAAGCAGGATTCTAAGAAAGTATACAAAAGAGGTTATTGGCAGCAGGCCTAGGGAAATGCATGGTTTGAAATGTGTATTTATTAATATAAACATAGCAAAGCACAATTGATATGGAATACTTTGCACAGCTTTAATTAACAAGTGTTGGCTTTTACTTCTAACAGGAGACTACAGCAAAACTAACTTAATTAACTTGGAAAAAAGCAAGACAATGCTCTAATGTAAATGACTATATCAAGGCAGAAAAAACACAAATTTGATCCTCGGGTGTATTGAGAAGTGTGATCTACTGAAAGATCTATAAACCCCCTCCTGTTGCTGCCATGAAAGGCCATGCCAAGCCTTGCAATCACTGGCCAAGGGCAATTTTTGTTCTATACACATTCATCTCTGTTAAGTGTAACTGCATCTTTGTAGCTTGTACTCCAGAGTGAATAGGAGTATAGAGCGAATGCAAGGGTCCAGCCATGAACGTTTTGAGCATCTGCAATATATTGCTGGATCAGGAAAAGGTAAGTAAAAGACTAGATGGGCAAGTGTACCACAGAACATTTTTTTTTTTTTTTTTTTTTTTCCTGGAGTGGATAAACACTGGACATTTTCTTGATCTTCCCTGTTGTCTAGCAGCCCCCAAAACGTGGTTCTTGTACTTGGCATGTGTTTTTATTTATTTATATAGTACTATAAAGAGTCCACTAGACATGATATACGGTTTCTGTACCAGAAAATGCTGTGACAGGCTGAGGTATGAAAGTATGAATGCTGAGCTATTGCTGTCTCTGACCTAAATTATTACCACCTACTTTTAGGAAGAATTCATTTAGAAGGCAAAGGACAAAGCAATACTGTATAAAGAACCATGCAGATAGGAATGGAGAGAGCATGTCGCATGGCTAATCTGAGCTCTCCGCCTGTTACCAAAGAGGGCATTTGATGTAGCCATAAAATCTGACTAGGGTGGTGTTGGCATTTCAAGGCAAGACCGCCTGAAGTACCACTACCAAAAAGTACATGTGGGATTTGTACATTACAATGCTTTTATAAAAGGTAACACGAAGGGCTGGTTCACACCATGTCCACATTTGAATTGTACAGGAATGCGCTGTACGTTTCACATGTGGCTCTGTGCGGCGCGATTTCAGCCCATTCAAAATGAATGAAATCGCACCTCTCCAAAAGTAGTGCATGCACTGCTTTTAAAGCATATTGCAACTGGATCGCATGATACAAAAGTACCATGTGTGATCCAGTGCGGGCAAATACAACGTGTTTGGAGTGTCAACTTTTTGGCACCTGCAGACATCACAAATGTAGATGGTTTGGTATGTGGTTTGAATTGCTCAGGAATGCACAGCATGTTCCTGTGTGATTCAGATGTGGGAATGGTGTGAACCAGCCCTAATAATAGATATTAAGACTGAGATGACTTTAATATTAAAGTCACCTTCACCCCCATGATGTCCACTTAGGTTTTTTTGCCCTCCATTTTTCTTTATCGTACATCACTGGACACAGAGCAGGCTATTCATGACTGTGGTTATAGGCTATCTATAGGTGAATGGACACTGGTCGACCAGTCAGAGAGTAGGTCCTCCCCTATATAACCCCTCCTATACAGGACTTATTTCAGTTTTTTCACCAGTGTCTAAGGTAGGTCACTGAACTTGTTGCTGTGCTCTTGGCGCATACCAGAATGGTTCCATTAGAGAATCAGTGACTTTAAGCAGATCCATTTTGAAGGCTATGAGCTAAAATGGATGGTACCCTGGTTCCCAAGCCTCGCTGTATAAGAAGAAGAATCCTTAAGGTTTTGCCTGTAAAACCTACCAGGCAGTCGTTTTGCCACACACAGGTCCCTCTAGGGGTAGATCTCAGAATCAAAATGCAAGGAGGCCCTGGGTGCAAAGGTTGGCTAAACAGATCCAAAGTATGTCTGCTTATGCAGGGGTGCCCCCACTTTTTCATTGGGGGGGGGGGGTTGAGGCTTTTGAATTTTGTGGCTGCATGGAGGGTCATTTCCACAATTTCTCTGGGGTACAGACTAGAAATTCAGGTATTCCCCTCTCCCTGATTTCTTTGGTCAAATGTACCAGTGAATCCAGAGAAAAGAGCTTTATTTCAGGCACTTGATTGCCTATTGGCTGAAGGAGTAATCACTGAGATTCCAGTGAACTAAAGGTTTCAGGGGTTATATTCAAACCTGTTTACAGTCCCAAAACCAAATCCGGATGTAAGGCTCATTTTGGACCTCAAGGGGCTAAATCCGTTCCTAAATGTCTGATCCTTTCATATGGAATCTGTTCTCTCCGTAATGGTCTCCCTTCAGGAGGGTGATTTTTTTTTTTTTTTTTTTATAGCATCCATAGACATCAGGGACACATACCTGCATGTACCAATAGTCATTCCTGATCAAAGATTGCTGCAGTTTGCGGTAGGGGCTCAGCATTACCAGTTCATAGCACTGCCATTTGGGCTGGCCACGGCTCCCAGAGTGTTTTTTCACAAAAATTCTTCCTCCATTGTTGGGGCTACTCAGAACTTGAGTCAGTCACAGGTTATCTAGATGATCTTTTGCTCAGAAATCGGTCGGTGCCAGATCTGAAGCAGGATGTGGTCCTTACGATGCAGATCCTGGAACAGCTGGGCTGGGTGCTCAACTTCAGGTTGGCCCTGGAACCAGTGCAGGACCTGGAGTATTTGGGGGTGGTCCTAGACATGGTTCAGGCAAAGGTATTTCTGGCTCCAAGGAAACGCGCCCTGAGGAACGAGGTTTGCAGTTTGAAGGCCAAGACGTATGTTTCAATTCGCCTCTGTATGAGGTTGCTGGGGTAGATGGTTTCCTCTTTCAAGGCTATTCCCTATGCTCAATTCCACTCCAGACTGCTGCAAAGGTACATTGTGTCTGGAGCATTCCGGCCCTAGATTAGTGCATATCTCTGTCTGCAGAGTTGCTGCAGAGCCTGAATTGTTGGTTGATAACTCACAATATGGAGAAGGGAAGATCCTGGCTTCCATAGGAAAGGGTTCTTCTCATCAATGTCCTGGAACTTAAAGCAGTGAGGCTGGCTCTGAGGTATTGAAATTCTGAAGGACCCTCTGCACACTGGTATATACCCTTTCAAGCAAACTATGCAACAAATAGGGATATTTGGTTCACACATATTGCAATACATGTTTAATCTGGCCAACTGCGTCAAAGTAATCCCTCTATGGCCAGTCCTACTCTGCCCTGCCTACGCAAGTGCTACTGTGGACACAATGCTAGCATAGGGGAAAAGACACAATGGGGAGAGCTACAAGGTTCAGGTCTGGCTACTGACCCAACAATACAACAAACAAGAGATCCCTGTGCTCAAATCCATACAGCTAGTGCATGCATTTATCCATCAGGTGCTAAAGGGGTGTAACCACATTAACTCTAGAAATTCTGAAGGACCCTCTGCACACTGGTATATACCCTTTCAAGCAAACTATGCAACAAATAGGGATATTTGGTTCACACATATTGCAATACATGTTTAAGCTGGCCAACTGCGTCAAAGTAATCCCTCTATGGCCAGTCCTACTCTGCCCTGCCTACGCAAGTGCTACTGTGGACACAATGCTAGCATAGCTCTGAGGTATTGGACATCCAGGCTTCAGGATTGGCCTGTAAGGATTCAATCTGACAATGCCACAGCAGTGGAATACATCAACCACCAGTGTGGTACCAGGAGTCAAGGTGCTCAGGAGGTGAATTACATTCTGACCTGGGCATAGAGATATGTTCCAAGTCTATCTGCAGTGTTCATTCCATGTGTGGAAAATTGGCAGGTGGATTATCTCAGTCACCAGCAGTTGATTCCAGGGGAATAGGCTTTGCATCTCAATGTTTTCAAAGAAATCTGCCAGGATTGGGGTTGCCCAGATGTAGATCCATTGGCATCCAGGTTCAACAACAAGGTAGTTTTTGTGTCTAGGGTAAGGGACCCTCGTGTTGCAGGGGTAGATGCCTTAATGAGTTCTTGGAACCAGTTCTCACTGATTTATGCCTTTCCTCCAAGCCAGCTGCTGCTGTGTCTCTTACGCAGCATTTGGGAGGAGTCTATTCCGGTGATACTGATTGCTCCGGCCTGGCCCAGGGGGACGTGGTACGCAGACATAGTTAAGATGGCAGTAAATGGGCCCTGCCATATCGGCCAGACCTGTTGTCTCAAGATCCTATAGCTTAATAGTAGCTAAATTTAAAGGAACAGCTATTGAAACCCAGATCCTGAAGGATAGGAAGGTGTCGGATTCTGTAATCCCCATCATGTTAGGTGCTAGAAAGGAAGTTTCTAGGAACATTTATTACAGAACCTGGAAGGCCTACATTGCCTGGTGAGGTTCACAAATGGCACCCACGAAAGTATGTGATTGCAACCCTGTTTGAAGAAACCGAGACCTGCCAGTGGAATTTGGCTGTTGGGCAAAGTTTCAACATTTTGCTATTTTTTTTTTTCTTTCTTTCTTTTTCAATAGGCCGTTGCGTCTCACTCTTTGGTCCACACTTTTTTTTTTTTTTTTTTACAAGGAGTGATGCATATGGCTCCTCCTGTCAGGTTGCCCTTGTGTCCTTGGGACCTGAACTTGGTATCAGGTATTGCAAAAGCCACCATTTGAACCTATTGGAGAGATTCCACAGGTTCTGTTGACTCATAAGGTGTTGTTTCTAGTGGCAATCACTTCTCTGAGAAGGGTGTCAGAGCTGGCAGCTCTATCTTGCAGAGAACCATTTCTGGTTTTGCATCATAAGGTGGTGTTGCGACCTCATACGCACTTTTTACCAAAGGTGGTTTCTGGTTTTCATCTTAATCAGGACATAGTTCTGCCTTCATTCTTTCCTAGGCCTCGGTCAGCAAGAGAAAGATCTCTGCATACTTTGGCTGTGGTTCTTGCTGTAAGGGTCTTCTTGAAGGCAACAGCACAGGTCAGGAGGTCAGATGCTCTATTTGTGCTGCCAGAGGGGCCTAGGAAGGGGCAAGTGGCATCAAAGCCAACTATTTCTCTTTGCATCTGCCAGTTGATCATTCAGGCCTATGGCTTGAAAGGTAAAGCCCGCTCTTTCGGGTGAAGACACACTCCACCAGGAGTGTGGGGGCATCTTGGGCAATCCACCATCAGACGTCAGTGGCTCAAGTTTGCAAGGCCGCTACATGGTCTTCGGTTCACACATTCACAAGGTTCTACTAGGTGGATGTCAGAGCCGCAGAGGATTCTGCCTTTGGCCGTAGTGTTTTACAGACAGCTTAGTAGGTCCTGAGGGATTATGGATGGTGGCTATCATGGTGTCACCCTTGTCTCAAAATGTCTTATCGCTTTGGGACATCCCACATAGTCATGAATAGCCTGCTCTGTGTCCTGTGTACGATAAAGAAAATTTTGGATTTTTTTTCTGCTTACTTACCTGTAGAATCCATTTCTTGGAGTACATCACGGGACACAGAGGTCCTGTCCCTCTTTCTGGAATGCTCATTGCTTGCTACAAAAACTGAAGTACTTCCTGGATAGGAGGGTTTATATAGGGGAGGACTTCCTCTGTGATTGTCGGCCACTGGCCATTCACCTATAGGTTGGCTATAACCCACATAGTCATGAATAGCCTGCTCTGTGTCCCGTGATCTACTCCAATGAATTAATTTTACAGGTAAGCATGTAGAAAAAATCCAATTTTGTTTTTGTTCCATCTTCAACCATAAGGGAAACTAGAAATGAAAGAAGCATAGAGGTTACCATTGCTGACTTTTCCTCCTGAGAAGGTTGGTTGCTTAGCTGTCATGTTAACCATTTGGCTTCAATAATTTGCTGGTTCAATGTTTCACTGACAGATAAACAAGTGAGACTTCTGATTTATTTTCACTTTCCTTATTAGCATGCTTATTTTGGGTCATTGACTCAAGGCACTAAAGCAAAACGTTCAGCATAGTAGCCATGCAGTTAACAATGTCAGGAATAGAAGCTTCTTCTTTTTTTTTTTTTTTTTTTTTTTTTTTCTTCACCAAAGGCTTACTTAATGTGGTTCTAAAGTCAAATGGTTTTTACCTTAATGCATTAACAGAACTTTACCTTTAAAAAAAAAAAAAAAAAATGCTTCTTCTGCATTAGTTACTTGCCTGTTTGCACTGTACACTGAGCTGCGCATGTACAGCTCCATGTAAGAATTTGGGCAATGCCAAGTTGACTTAACATCATGCCTGCCTTGCCAATGGAAATAGCCAGGGATCAATACCCGGAAGCCACTATGCTGAAGATGTCAGCCTGCGGCTCTGGGTGTTTTACAGCACTGGAGAACAAGTAAACATAGTTCTCATTTTTAAAGTAAAAAAAAAGAAAAACCTTCCTGTAACTTACGGTTACTTCACCACCCATCCAAAATACTTGCCTGACTCCTCTCTTGATCCAGCACTGTGCCCATCTGCAGTAGCGCTGGTCTCTTCCTGCTCTCACAGGACAGAGAGCAGCTGGAGTTAATGGCTCCTGTTGCTATCAGTTAAGTACAATAAGGATGGAGTGGGGGGGGTGCCAGAGCTGCACTGTGTTGTCTATAGATGCACACAGCCCAGCTTGGGTGCATGCCCCCATAGCACACAGCTTGCCAAGGGGGAACATGCAGAAGAGCAAGAGTAAACAGCGCTGGCAAGGAACTCCAGAAAAGGAGTAACTGGGCCACTCTGCAGTATACTTGCTCAGGGCAAGCAAGTATCAATCTCTATTTTTATATTTGGGAAAAAATAGGAGCTTTTCATATCGCTTTAATTTGTCCATTCAGATGTATTGAATATTCCTTGCGATAATAATGTAGTCCATGACAAATATGGCCAAATAGATTTATTTATTTTTTTTACCCTTAACGTATAAGAGCATTTTCTTCCCCCCTTTTGCGCACCATTCTCCATCCCAAATGTATTCTTGCCTCTATTCTGCTACCATCTACAAATCCAATACCTCCTTCTGTGGAGTGTTCTTTACACTGAGTGCACCAACTCAGACAGTCCCCATAGACTTTCATAGAGCTGTCTCCCATGGCTGAGAGATATTTTAAATACCATTCTGCAAAACAGATACCAGTATTTTTTTTTTTAATTGACGTATCGTATTCTCCTAAGAGATTTTTTGTAATTGCTAATAGATCCCTCTGCACCATGGTGGAGATTTCAGTTTTTAACCGTGTATAATACATTGCTTTAAATAGAATGCCTTAAGTAACACTTCAACATTTATTGAACTAGCAATATCAAAGGTAGAAGAAACAAGTTGGTCTAACAAATCTGCCAGAGTAGGACATTATTGTTCTGCTCATGTAAAGTGTATCTACAGCCAAAAGTCTTTTTTTTTTTTTTAATATTAGAATCAGGAGTTGCATTTAGATATATTTCCTTTCACTTTCTTTTCTGAGGGTAACATTTTATCAACCTGGAATGAAGGGAGAAATTGCACAAAGGAAACGGACAACAATAAGAAGCTGTCCCTACTTAAAGTAAAGGGTTTTTTTTTTTTTGTTTTTTTTTGTAGTTTTAAATACAGTTGGGAAGCAGGTGAGAAACGTTTCACTTGACAGGAAATAAAGGAAAATCTGTAGCATGGACAAAGATACCAAATAAAAAAATTTGGAAGGGGTTCTAGATTTGCCCTCATTTTACTGTTGGAGATACACGCTCGCATCCTGTCTGGTAAAACTTGGTCAGTAAGACAGGAAACTAAAGTTAATTTCTCGAACAGAAACCCAGGTATCCGTAAAAACCTAATGGGTTCTAATCCTTCTCCACTGTATCCAAAACTTAGAAAAGTATTGGCTGGGTATACACTTCAACAGTTTAGCAGCCAGTACTGTTGCTTTGAATTCATAGATACATTGATTTATTTTTTTTTAGCAATCGTTGCAAACTTGACTTCCAAGATCTTGCCCATATGCTAGGTTCAAAGAAAGGACTCTTGAAGGTGTAGTTCTGGGGGGGGCAGAACTACACTGAATGGAAATGACATGGCACACCAATTATTCATCCTCCCAGCAGCACAAACCTGCTAATGATACCAGAGTAATCAAAGCTATTTCTAGCTATGAATAAGGTAAAAAAAAAAATAATGCTAAGAAATGTTAGGGTGAGAAGGTTTGTGGTAAATTTGGGCCATACCTGGACATCACCTTTTTAAAGTCCTCTCCTATTTTCCTTGCTGTAGCACACATCTAAATACTTACCTTCAGTCCTGCCCTGTCCAGACCCATTCAACCCTTGGACATCAAAGTGTCAGCTTTGCTCTGTATAGCTGATTATATGGCTTATCGGCAAACTGGTGCCTGTTTCTGTTATGGGGTTCCATTTCAAATGGTTTTGTTGGGGTGTAGAATGTGCTCCTTGTGAAATGTGTTTATTTTCCCACAGAGGATATTTATTATGCTTGTCCTTTCCCCTTGTGCACTGGTGCTGGTTACCATATATATTGTTAGATGTCTGTTAATTATTTTTTTGGGTATCATTGGATGCATGAAGTATGTAAAAGTTACAGAATAATGACTCACAAAAGCTTAGAGGTGGAACTGAAAATCTCCAAAAAAACTCTTGAACTCAAAGGGGGTTGCGGGCGGAAAAAAGGGGAGGGGGGGTGTAGTGAGCAAAAGCTTCAGGGCTAGGGGAGGGGGGGTTGGGGAGGGCTATACGGAGGTAATAGTACAGAAATCCTAATTGGCCTCTGAGGACTAGCCTCAAAGGACCTGTGATTCCATGGTTCCCTTCCCTTGTTTACTTTCAAATTAAGCCAATCAACTGTTATATATAATTAAAACTTATAAAGGAAAAGTCCCCCTGGATTCAATTACTTAACATGTTGAGTGTAAATCTGTATAATTAACATTTTTAGTGCACATCTGTAAGGGAAAACATGATATTAGAGATAAAGATGGGACTTGCGAGGATTGTGAGGCCATTTATTGCAGTTTTTTTAACGTCTTTTAATACATTCATTATTTCTGGATAATATCCTCTAGGTAAGCCTGTCTATACTTTCCAAAATCATCCTTCAGGATGGTCACATAAGAGAGAGGCTCCACCCCATTCAGGGAACAATAGCGCAGAAAAGTTTAAAATGCCTCCCTCCACTGCTGCCTCTTATGCTAAAACAAATGTGGAGGACCCCAATTGTGCATCTGTTTACCACAGTAGTAAACAGGAAAACCCCCTTTTTTTTTTTTTTTTTTTTTTTCTTCCTCCTGTGAGAGGAGGAAGGGACAGATTCCCAGGGGTTTCCATGAAGCTTCAAGCAGGCTTATGCCTTTCTGCTACTACAGCTATTTCTAAGAATTCTGAAAAACATACAAATAGAAAAGACGCGAGAGTGATAGTCTTTGTGCCCTACTAGGTAAAAAGAACATGGTTCTCGCTATTGAAAATTTTGGCAAGAGAGAAACATTGGATTCTACCAATGAGAAAAGATCTGATGATGCAATCAGGATTTTTCATCCACAATTAAACACTTTGAAATCATCAGCCTGGATCCTAAAGGATTCTCATCCAAAGCCATCAATACTCTGTTGAAGAGTAGGAAAGAAGTTACGAGATAGATATGCTAAAGTTTGGGGAAAATATCTAGAGCCTTGGCCAGTGGGCAAGATCCTAACGAAATACCTACCAAGCTAAAATTCGTCCAAGAGGGGGTGGAATTAGGCCTGTGCACTAGTACTTTGAAAGTTCACTTGGCAGTTTGCCTTTATAACACTGATGGGCAGCCATGGAGGGCGGCATTTTAAACTTTTCTTTGCTTGTGTTTCCTGTGGAAGGTAAAGCCTATCTCTCTCATGTGACGTCCTGGAAAAGGAGTTATCCGGTAATACGTAATTTTAACAGAACAGAGTCAAGTCTGTTAAGACTGTTTTGAAGGAACACCACTAAAACATTTCTATCTACCTTTACGATCTCATGAATAGATACATGACATTTTTGTCTTGTAACTTACATTTAATAGTTCTTTTTCTTTTGATGCTTTAAATATTTGGAAATGTATATGAATAACACAAATAAGGTTTTTTTTTTTTGGCCACACTGCCTAGGCCAGATGCTATATATGCGTTATTCTATACATTTAATGCTGGTATTAAAGAGGTAGTAAAGTCCTCCTTTTTATCTATACTTACAGGTAAGCCTATAATAAGGCTTATCTGTACATACAGTAAATATCTCCTAAATGTGAACTGTAGCAGCTGGTGACGTCACAGGCGCACTACGCTCTCAATGGATGGCATGCCACAGCAGAGCTGTTCTGCTGCCGTGAATCCCATGAGTGACGTCATCGTAGCCCAGCCAATCAAATGGCCAGAGCCCACGAACCCGGAAGGAAGACCGTGTGAAGACGGAAGCCCTGTCAGCGGTGATAGTGTGCCACTGGAGGGCTTCATTTACAGGTATGTCTGCCATAATGTGCTAGTATGCGATACATACTATTACATTATAACATTATCCTGCAGGGGCCCTTTTTGTGGTTTAATACTGCTTTTAAATATATTTAAATTTTAATAATTCTTAAATTAAAAAAAAAGGAAATTGCTATTGTAGATAAAGAAATTTAATATGTTGGTTTGATCAAAACCTTATACTTTTGTCATGTTAGTAGTTTTGTCATGGTAAAAACATGAATCCATTGCATAACTGTGACCACAGGCGGTTGAGGATGAACGTGTAGGTGCTTCTTCCCACGGTGGCGATTTTTCAACGAAGGGCAGATGAATCCATCTCCCTTTTTTCTGAAACTCTGCTTGCAACTCTGGGTCTGCCTCCTGCAACATGTAACAGGAACGTCACAGGATGCCTCTGTGAGGACGTCAGTCAGCCAATGTCTCACTTAACCAGGAAGTGTAAAAACGGTGATTGTAAGTCGTGTCTATTTCACTTATGAATGTGAGATGATTTCATATTAACATCTAGAGGTGTGTATGTATAGAGAAGAAAGCTCCTCTTTTTAAAGTGGAACTAAACTGAGCTATAGTTGCGGCTCCAGCAATACGACCTGTGCACGCACCCTCACCAATACCTTCAAATTTCTTGATAAGGGTGATGAATTAACTTGTATGTATGGACATGGGAGGTAATTTTTCCCATTACCTGGCAAATGCCAGAACTGTACAGTGAACCGCACATGCGAGCTTTAGTGTACATGTTGAAGAAATTTGCAAGGAGGAAGATGTGTTTATTGTAAAGAGACATAGTATGATACATATTTGTTTACATCTTTTTGATCTTCCATTATGGCATGTAGGCAGAAAATTAATTTTCGAATAGAAACCTCTAGTTCTCTATTCAATCCTAAGCTTGTTTGCTTTTTTGTTTTGTTTTTTTCCTCCTTAATCACCATAGGTTAGAGACACCCTGTTGCCAGACCATTAATTTCAACGGAAATCTTTCCATGAGATTATATACACTTTTAACGTTTACATGCTATTTTCAATTTATACATGTTTACCTGTAAAAGGCTCCCTTTTGTAGATATCCAAAAGCCCTAAGACTGCTTCTGTGTGTTTTGGATGTGATGTAAGCAGTCCCAACAGACTCGGAGCTGTCATTCAAGTGGCACTATGTAGTATTCCCCTTCATCTCTCCCTTGGCAGCTACATAGGGAGTTATGCAAAAGGATGGAGGACTTGGGCCAGCACAGAGAGTAATTAGACACTTCCAGAAGAGAGGAGAGAGGACTATGATGGAGGGGGCTGAACAAGAGCTCCTGTACAAGAACTATTCTTCGGTCGAGCATTGTTTCCCTATGTATAATTAGGTAGACAGGTAGTTAAATTTACATTATGGATAAATAAAGAGGAGCCTTTGAATAACCTAACCTAATTCTCTCATGATTCATGATATGCAAATATGGTTAGATAAATGGGCCCTGCATGTCCAGTGCAATACTGTTGAGTATTATGAAGAATACTAGGAGCAAGATGACCGTGTCATGAAAGTAATCCTGCTTTGTTTCTGCTCTTACAAGGAAGCAAAGTTCAGGCCAATGACTGCATCACCCTTGTCCAAATTTAGTTAAATTGGGTCTATAATACTCAAAGGGGAAGATTTGCTAAAACTGGAGCGTGCAAAATTTGGTGCAGCTCTGTATAGATATCATTCCGTTTCCTGATTTTGTCAGAGCTTAAAGGTGAAGTTCACCTTTTGGAATATGTGTTCCACCTGAATTTAGGGTGGAACATGCTACAGCTCCTGCCTTCTACATTCCTCCCCCAACGCCCCTACGACTCCCCCTCCCTGTGACAGCAAGCAGGGGATCTTCTCCCCCCCCCCCCCCCCCACCTGCTGTCATAATTTGAAAACTGCGCAACCATGCGGGGCTCTGCCCACACAGCTGTATCATTCATTCACAGATTTATGTGAGTGACTGGACTACAACTACCATTGTTGTTTTCAATTAACTGTGACGGTGCTAATGAGTGCTCCTTGTAGATTGATTCTTCCTTCAATTCAGTAACTGCCTGCCCATAGCATGTGAGAGCCCATTCATTTTAATGGGTTACAGAAACTCTCAAAATACGGCAGGCGCAGCTTTTATAAATGTCACACCAAGCCCTAGTACCATGTGATTTGGTGGCCGCAAAATACACGTGTACTCTAATGCATTTAACAATTAATGGGATCTGTGTGATGTCCTCCCAGAATGAGCACCCAGTGTTGTCAGTGATTGCTATGTCCTATGGACACAGCTGATCACATGACGAGGTTAAAGGCCAACCACAGCGGCCTTTTACCACGTAATCAGCTGTGTCCAATGACACACAGATCACAAAGTAAAAACAATTGCCGGTTTTCGGCAGCACTTTCCTCACGGTGTCACAGCATTAGGAAAGTACTGCCGATAACCGGCAAATGTCACAGAGCAGATCTGCACTGATAATCAGGGCACTGATCATCAGTGCCTAATCATCAATGACCACTAGTACCAGCCTCAACACACATCAGTGGAGAAAAATTACCTGTTTAAAAAATTTGGAAAAAAAAAGTAGTTTTGTTTCTGTTTATAAATTTTTTTCACTTTTTTTTTTTTTTTTTTGTTTATAGTGCAAAAAATAAAAACCCCAGTTGCAAATACCACCAAAATAAACCTATTTTGTGAAGAAAATGTATAAAAATTTCATATGGGTACAATGTTGCATGACTGCACAATGGTCATTCAAAGTGCAACAGCACTGAAAGCTGAAAATTGGCCTGGGCAGGAAGAGGGTAAAAGTGCATGCTAGGCAAGTGGTTAAACCAGAGTTTAGAGCGATTTTTCTGTTCACTACCCTAAATTCCTTTTATTTTTCTCTGCTGTGACTCGCATGCCTGCATACACAGCATCCGCTGCAGGAATAGAAAAAACTTTCCCTCCAAAAATGGTGATTTTTTTTTTTTTTTTTTTTTTTTTTTTTTTTTGTTCTCTCTATTTTAACTATTCTGTCTTTTTAAGAATAGGGCCCTTAGAATAGGGCCCTTAGAATAGGGCCATGTACATGCCAGGCATCAGAAACCTGCAGGCGAATTACTCCAGTCATCCAATGCTGGATCAGAGGGAGAGACCACTACATGTGGTCATGTTCTGCCAGTTCTTCCTATGCTGGGTCCTCCTGGATGTGGATCTTCTGGTGCCTCCTCTTATCAGGAAGATTTTAAGTATTCTCATTTCTGCATTTCCTGCTTTCCAGTTCCGTGCTTATAAGCTATGCAAGATAGAGGCCAAAGAGATTCCAGTCCTTCTGGTGGCTGGCTGATCGCAGGTGCTACATGGCTGCTTCTCCTTTGGAATAACCTTCAGTACTGAGGACCCCCCGTTTGCAGTCTCTGGCCTGACTGCGCGGCTCTTGAAAGCCTGGTTCTGGGAGTCAGGGATTTTTCGGATTTAGTATCCCCGACCATGTTGAAGGCAAGCAAGTCTAATTCTTGCTTTCTGGGTGTCAGTCCGTGCACCTTCTTGGTGGCACCACTGGGTGTTCTCCTTTCAGTGAGGCATTGATCAAGAGCTTGCCTGAAATACCATTAGAGCCCAGGTTTTCTGCAGTAGCAATATTCTTTCTATGGCCCTTGGTTGTGCATGCCTTAGTTCCTGCCTTCATCTAAAAGGGTCACAGTGTGGTGTTTCCACCGTGGGACCTGACTTGGGTTCTTTCTGTCCTCCTAGAAGCTCCCTTTTCAGGGTGTTCGGGCTGTTTCCTTATGGGTGCTATTTCTGCAGGTTAGCCTTTTTGGTCACTTTCACTTCCGTGTGGGGAGTGTGAGCATTGGCGACTTTATCCTGTATGATTTTTTTCCTCTTGGTTTTATGCAGGAATATGGGGGTCCTCTGTCCGGGTCCCTCTTCCCTTTCCACCTGCTTGTGGACTGTCCAGCTGTCCCTGTGTCCCCGACTATGCATCCTGAGGGAGTTTAGCTGCTCACCTCCTTGGAATAGACCTGGGCAGTTCCTGTATACCTTGCTGCTTCGGCTTCCTTTCAGAGGTCAGATATTCCTTTTTGCGATCACAGAAGAACCCTGGTTTGGCCTTCTGCCCTCTTTTGCTATTCTTTCCTGTGGGATTTGGCTGACGATAGTTGAGGTTTTCGCCCTAACAGTTTGGCTTCACCCTTCCAAGTTGCGGCACGCTCCTCCAGATTTATGGTGCCTCTGCAGGTTTTGACATCCAGTGCTTGCGTCTTAGGTTACTACCTGATATTCTGTGTGCACTGTTGCTGATGTTCTCTATCGATATGCTCATGTCTCCAGCGGCTTTCTTTTTTTTTTTTTTTTTTTTTGCAATACCTTTTGCAAGCTTATGCTGAGGGTTGCTTGTTCCCCTTGGAGGGGGGGGGGGTTTGTTTGGGTGGTTGACATGTCTGCCTGGCTGCTCCAGTTTTTCTTTGGTTTGCCCGACCCTCAATGAGGCTCTGGGACGTCCCTATGGTCAAGATGAGAAGAGCTGTGTCCGTCAAAGAACATAAGATCCCTTTCTCTGAGTTCATTGACACAGTACCCACCTCTCCTTGAGGTTTTTTTCGATCTTCCTACACTGCTTTGTGACTGACTGGATTGCCTATAGCAGAGATGGAGTTTACACCAGCTAGGACTGCCCATAGGTGATGCTGTGTTCTTTTTCTGGCTAGTGTCCTACTCTAGTTGGTGGCCATATAACCCTATAGTCAAGATTAGAAGAGCTGTGTCCATCAATAAACTCGGAGAAAGGGATTTTACAATAAGTAACAAAAATCCCATTTTTGCAGACCTAAAGGAATATCTAGTTTTTAAACAAGACATTTTTGTTTGCATGTTTTTCCACCTATATGACTTAAAAAAAAAAAAAATGTGAAAAATGGATATATACTGTTGTAAACTGAGCTGAAGACAGATTTACAAACTGAATTTAGTTTTCATGCGCTTTTTTTTTTTTCCGTCCGTTTTTGTGATGCAACTGATTTCACTCTAGTGAAAGGACCCTAAGCATCCATGATGGGAAGAGATCACAGAGTAAAAAACTCTAAAAGGGTAAAAGCTCCAACACTCCGGAGGGACTTGGGATCCTGCAGGGAGTTTCCAGACCTTTTAGAAAATTACTTAAAGCTGATCTCTCAACTTTTAGTGAAATTTGGTAAATGAATACAGAGCTTCCTATTCAATGGCTGAGTTGGGGATGCTTGTGAGGAAGCTTTGTATTCATGATTCATTGACTCAGCTTTGTTTCGGGAGTAAGACAAGACGTTCCCATCTCGCTGCCAGAACACAGTGCTATATACTGTAATTAGCTGAGGCTACTTGCAGCACACACAGGACACATCTAGTATTGATGCTAATAGTTCCTTTTTGGACGTCCTTAGTCCAAACAAGCTATTTAAACTTCACTAAAAGCTGGAGATCAGCTTTAAATAGCAGGTGTAGTGGGAAGGTCTGTGCAGGGTGGACTTCCAGATGCAGGTACAATGTGTCTATCAAATTGGAAACAACCCCTTGTAAATCTGAGGGTTTTTTGCAGGTGGCTTGAAAAAAGCTAAGTAGACTATTTGGACTGTGAATCAAAGATGGGAAACTATGTCTACGGCTCTGTTTTTTCCGGGCCTGGCCAAGAAGGGTCCAAGTTAGTCTGCCAGGGATGGTGCCTGAACGCATTTAGCACCTGTGCAGGCAGGATTCTCCAGTAACTGGGCACATACAAATATAAAGTTCAGAGTGGATATGACAGTCCTTGTAGACATGAAGGAGGCCACAGCCCTGCCCATGGAACTTATGAAAACGTCAATGAAGACAATTCTGTATTAATAGGGGTCTCAGGTTCTAGATAAAAGGCATCAGTTTTTTCAGAGGATACCAGATAAACACTCCCAAAACCATTGGTGGGGTATGGGGCTCAGGTCACCCTTAGTGGTACGGTCTTGTGTTTCTTTAAAAATACATAATGCATTGTTCAACATAAAGCAACTAGGCCCGATGTGAGACAAGGCCTCAAGTACACAGAAACTTGGGCAGCAGGTATGTGTTTCAAATGGCAGGAAGTGACCAGGTCAGTGTATGCAGGCAGCAGAATGAGGCCAGATGATCAACGCAGTGCTTTAGAAGCAGCAGCAGGAATGGTGCTTCCTGCAGGCTGAACTGCAGAAAGAGAGCATGGAGTACACATGGCTTCATCCACTAGGCTGTAGTGCTGCAACACTCAATGCCACAGCATTAATCCTTATCACAGTGAAACTGTTGGTGAGGTAGTTGCAGGTTCTTCAGCCCAACTGGTCTTACTCATTGAGTGAGTTGCCTTTGCCCTGGACCTGGAAGGAGCTCCAGCGCTAACCAACACAGTTCACAAAGGATTGGAAAGTGCTACAGTTGAAATCCCAGCGGCTGAAAGTTGCATTGCAGGATAGCCCCACACTCGTCCACTCCGGAAGGGTCTGGGTATGGCCTCTTACCTCCTGAGGATACGCTGCTATGTAAAGACCAGCTCAAGCAGTGCTGTAATAATCTTGATTGAAGTCACTGGGGAAAAAATGCCGGGGTCTTGATTAAAGTGGTTCTAAAGACTGAAGGTTTTTTACCTTCATGCATTTGTTTAATGCATTAATCACTGTTTTTGTGTTCCTTTTTTTTTTCTCTTGGTCTCACAGCAAAGCCTAGTAGAAAGTTGACATTTCTGTACCTGGCAAATGATGTGATTCAAAACAGCAAGAGAAAAGGGCCTGAATTTACAAAAGATTTTGCACCTGTTATTGTGGATGCATTTAAACATGTTGCAAGGTAGGTTCCTGGTGAGATTCATATTTTTCTTTTTTAAAATCTGGCCTAATTCTAAAGATCCACAAAAAGTACTTTTCAGTTGGCTACGTTTTCTGTATTTGGAAGTTGTGGTGTTGACATTAAGTGGAAAAAAAAATTGTCAAAAGTAGGTACAGTGCTCAGCATAAATGAGTATGAAAAGTAAGATTTTAATCAATATCTCAATGACCACAATTTCCAATATTTTGACAAAACTGAGTTTTGTAGAACATTTGTTTAGTTCATTACATGAAAGTAAGGTTAATAATATAACTTAGATTACAAAATTATCAGTTTTACTAAAATTTACAAAAATGACTACACCCCACAACAAAAACTACTACATCTAGTATTTTGTATGAAATCCATGATTTGTAAGGACAGTACCAAATCTTCTAGGCATGGAATTAAGTTGGCAACATCTATCTTTTTCACTTCAAGAATGGGTTCAGATCAGGCGATATACTTGATACACTGAATCATTTCACCATGTTGTTCTTCAGAAATGCAACAGTGGCCTTAGATGTGTGTTTTGGATCATTGTCATGTTGGGAAAAGTGCACGATGACCAAGGACACAGAGTGATGGTAGCATCTTTACTTTCAATATATAGCCGTACATCTGTGAATTCATGATACCATCAATGAAATGCAACTCCCCAACACCAGCAGTACTCATGCAGCCCCACAAAAGGACACTTCCACCACTATGTTTCACTGTAGGCACCAGGCATTTTTCTTTGTACTCCTCATCTTTGCGACGCCATACAGTTTTGAAGTCATCAGTTCCAAAAACATTTATCTTGGTCTCAGTAGTACAGAGTGCCAGTATCGTCTTCTTTTTCAGCATGGGCCCTGGAAAATTCTAGACGGGCTTTTTTGTGCATGGGCTTTAGGAGAGGCTTCCTTCGTGGATGACAACCATGCATGCCATTCCTCTGCAGTGTACGCCATATTGTCCCACGGGAAACCATCAACCCAGTTTGGCTTTCTACTTTAGCGAACTGCAGTGAACTTGCATGGTGATTTTCTTCAATTCTTCTCATCAGAAGACTCCTTTTTAAGGTGTTAACTTTCATGGACAGCCTAGATGTCTCTGTGAGATGGTTGCAGTTCTATTTTTGTTAAATTTTTGTATCACTTTTGCTACAGCATTCTGATTGATAAGTAAATCTTTGCTGATCTTGTGTAAAGAAATTTTCTTTCTTTCTTGTTTCTCTTCCATGTGGTGCCATTGCTAACCGCATGACATGGGAAGGGGTTTTCTTTTTTAAGTATTTATAATCGGCTGTCTGCTGGACACCTGTTTAATGAATAATTAGACTCGCCTGTAGTTGAATTCTTGTTCATTAGGATCTTAGCTTTGCTCCTAAGACTTTTTTGGGGTGTATTAATTTTTACAACATGGTCTTGAATTAATTTGTTAGGAAAAATATTTTTGTGTGTGTGCAAATTAACAAATCATGTTCACAATCAATGGCCTGCATTTGTGGGAGTATTTTGTAGTATAGTGTCCTATACAAAATGTTGATTCTGGAAGGAAAGTAAAGGTTTTTTGACAAATCTGTTGGGGTTTACACATTCATGCTGAGCACTGTAGGTTGGTGGAAAGAAAGTACAAATTGGGCAATTTTGAGAAAATAAATCATCATGCCATAAGTGATTCTAAAGGCTTTTGGCATTTTTTACCCTAATGCTTTTCCTGCATTAAAGTGGTTGTACAGGCTGATGTTTTTGTACCTTCATGCATTCTATGCCTGAAGGTAAAACAAAACCTTCTGTGTGCTGCTTGCCTCACAGCCCACCTAATGCTCACCTGAGCCCCCTCTCGATCCAGCGATGTGCACAGGAGCCTCAGCTGTCCTGGGTCCCTCTCCTCGTTGGCTGGGACACAGCAGTGGGAATCACTCATCAGAGTGTCAATCACTGCCAATGAGGAGAGAGCAGGGGGTGGAGCCAAGCTGTGGCGTACAGCGGGGCTCAGGAGCGAGCACGCACCAGTGCCCCCATAAGCAAGTGGCTTGCTATTGGGGGCACTGGTCAAGGGGGTGCAGCCAGTATCACCAGAGACCCAAGAAGAAGAGGTTCTGGCCTGCTCTGTGCAGAACCACTGCACAGAGCAGGTGAGTATGACATGTCTGTTTAATTTCTTTTCAGGTAAAAAATGTTCCTGCATTTTTATTGCGGAACGTTCATGCTTTTTTTTTTTTTTTGTTTGTGCACCTGCTGAGGACAGAATAATAAAGCTTGAGGCAAATGTTCTGCTGTGTACTGATTGGATCAGTTCAATACATCCATTTACCTCTAATAGTCAGAAGACCTTCATATCATGTTTCGTGCACCCTTTTCACACCTGTGCAAAATAATCTAATTCTCTTCACCAAAAACTGATGAGTAAAATTTCAGCTAGTTGATCATGCTAATATTATTGTCTTCTAGAAAGTTAAGAATTACATGACTGAGTCAGTCTAACAGCATTCATTTTGTAATTGAAATGCTTTACAAGTTTAGTTATACTTGCAGTATGTAGACAGCGTCTTAAACTTTTTTTCTTTTTTTCTTTTTTCCTTTTTTTCTTTTTCTTTTTAATTTTGCTTTCTTATCAATATCTTAAATTATTTTACCGTAGTGAAACGGATGAGAGCTGTAAGAAGCATTTGGCTAGGGTCCTCTCTATATGGGAAGAGAGGGCTGTGTATGAAAACAACATACTGGATCAACTGAAGACCGCTTTATGTAAGTTATCTGTTCAATCATTCAATCATTCATATTTATTAGGAGTGTATGCATTTTACCGACAATAGGGTTTGATAATGTTTTGGGAAGTCTTCTCTGAAGATGATTTTTTTTGTCTTTTTTTTTTAGTATTTCTTAAATAATTTTATTTGATATATGCTTGTAAGCAAACCCTCTTCATTTTCAAAAGGCTGATTTATTTCCTGTATGGCAGGGCTTAAAATTTCTGCTCGCATTTGGCGAGTGGAAATAACATGGGCGCGAGTGTTATTGTTGGCTACAACTTGTCCATTGCTGACCGCTCCTGCACCTTCTATCACTCCCTTTTCTTTTATCAACTGTACAGTATGAGGTTCTCCCACCTCCCCCAGTACTTGTGTCCTGTGGCTCGTCTAGCTGTCTGTATCCGATGGCCACTCCTTGTCAGATGCTGCTATGGTTTTGCTGGGCGCATGCGCACCCCTTACACAACCTCCTCTCTGCTTCCGGGACCGGAAAACAGACTTACCAGGATCCCAGAGAATGGGGACGGACTGGAGGTGCAGGCAGCCAGGGACCGCTCCATCTCACATCACATAGATTCACTGGAAAGAGTAGAGCACCTCCTGTCCTCGCCAAGAGCAAGACCAGACCCTGCCCGCTGCTGGCTATCATGCACATCCTACTGGCATGGAAGGTATCGTACTGAGCATCACACACACCTTATCAGAGACAGCAGATGGGTACTGGGACAAGGAGGCACAGGAGGAACTGCAGACAGGGACAGGCTAGGGGTCTCTCACACCTGCCCTCTCTGACTCCCCTCCCTCTCACCCTGCCCCCCCCCCCCCCCGACACCCTCTCTCTGACTCCCCTCCCTCTCTCTGACTCCCCTCCCTCTCTTTTTCTCTTAAAGCTTATGAAATTACATTTTTATTTATAATAAAGTTTATTCTAAAGCAAAATGTAATTTCATAAGCTTTAAAGGGGCGTGGTTGGGGGTTGGAGGCGGACCTGGGCAAGGTTGGGTGGGGCAACTGGTGGAGAGTAAGGTTTGTGCCTGGCTAGTAGGTCTAGACCAGCAATGGGCAAACTACGGCCCGCGGGCCGTATACGGCCCGGCGGACCTTTTAATCCGGCCCGCGGAGCGTGCTGTCAGGATGTGTGTAGGCGGGGCAGCGTGACTAACGTGAGCTAGGCTCCTCTCACAGTCCGCCCTGAAGACCGGAACGGCGCGGGAACACTGCGAGAAGAACGCGCGGAGCAAAGGTAAGTAAATTGACACAGGGGGGGATGAATTACTATAGGGGGGAATGAATTACTATAGGGGGGGATGAATTACTATAGGGGGGGATGAATTACTATAGGGGGGATGAATTACTATGGGGGAATATTCATTCATCTACTCTTGGTCCGGCCCCCGGGTCCAATATATGAATCCATTGCGGCCCTCAAGTCAAAAAGTTTGCCCACCCCTGGTCTAGACTCTAGAAATTTTAAGCCCTGCTGTATGGTATTTATTTGAATTACTGTAAACATCTCCAGAGACATCTCTGAAAAACTACAAATCTTTTTGTAAAAAAAGTACTAGAAATAGCATCTCTGGCCCTCATTGGATGGTGTTCAGGTTTTGTATGATAGTATCACTCAAAGACATACCTAAAGGAGCAGTACAGCCAGCTTTTTTTGCTGTACTTCTCCTGTGGATCACAGGAATGCAGTTCATTCTGCACTTTGTGACCCGTTTTCAGTTTACAGCAGACTGAAGTCCGCTGTCAGCTGACATCCCTCAGCCAGCCCAGGCTGGGGAAAGACCCTGACTTCAAAGTCATGATCCACCACAGAGTCTGAAGCGGCACTTGGTTCAGCCTCTCAGCAAAGCGCTGAGAGCCTGAGCTAGCCGCTCCCTCCCCCTCCACAGCCCAGCCCTCCAGTGAGTGCTGAGGGGGCTGAGCAGAGAGCGTTGACGAACAGTCCCGCTTTCTGCTCACAGCAAAGAGGAGAACTCGGCGGTCATTTGATCACTGAGTTCTCACACTTGGGCAGTGGGGGACAGATGCAGTATCGGACCGATGTTGCATCCACCTACAGTGGATATAAAAAGTCTACACACCCCTGTTAAAAGGTCAGGTTTCTGTGATGTAAAAAAATGAAACCAAGATAAATAATTTCAGAACTTTTTCCCCCTTTAATGTAACCTATAAACTGTAAAACTCAGTTGAACAACAAACTGAAATCCTTTAGGTGGAGGGAAGTAAAAATAAAAATCGAAAATAATATGGTTGCGTAAGTGTGCACATCCTTAAACTAATACTTTGTATAGAAGCACGTTTTGATTTTATTACAGCACTCAGTCTTTTTGGGTATGAGTCTATCAGCATGGCACATCTTGACTTGGCAATATTTCCCCTCTCTTCCTTGCAAACACACTCCAAATCTGTCAGATTGCCATGCCATCTCCTGTGCACAGCCCTCTTATGATCAACCCACAGATTTTCGATCGGGTTCAGGTCTGGGCTCTGGCTGGAAAAAGTTCTGAAATGATTTATCATTTTTTACATCGGAGAAACCTGATATTTTAACGGGTGTGTAGACTTTATTTATCCACTGTAGGTAAGTGTAACGGGGGGAAAAAAGCCCTACTTTTTGTCTTGTATTACGGGACACAGGTTAGTATTCTGGTATTCTGAAAAACTGGGTTATACTGCTTCCTTCAGTAGAATTAAACTAGTAAAGCAAAACTGAGAACAGTCCAGTATAACCCCTCCCACACTCAGCATGCGCTAGTACCCTTAGGAGAATAAACATCCTTTCTCCGCTCTGAGAGAAGCAAACCCTTTTATAGCAAGATTCTACAGTTACTGTGAAACCACTGGGATTCAATTTTGCAGCTTCCATATAGGCTACTCCTTAATGTTGCTCTAGGGGAGCCGTAGGCAGACCCCACTGTGAAGATGATGTGGGGACAGCCTGTAATTTTATTCTCAGGCACTGGATTCTGCACTTGGCACTTAACTACACATGTGGGAGCTCTACAGGTCCAGGGCCAAGGTATGCATCCCTGGTGGAACCCAGTCCCTGAAGACTTTAGGGAGTATGCTCACCAGAAGGGTGAAGACGGTTTAGATTTGGTATACCTCACTAAGGATTTTACACAGGAGCTTTCCAGTACCTAGTAGATGTGACTTAGTCACAGATTTCCACCCAGAGAGTACATTGATACAACATACTCTGGCCCACAAGAAATGTGAGGAGTCGGACAGTAAGTGCATGTCTGTGACTTTTTTTTTATAAAATATGTCCTGCGTGCTTTCCTAGTGCACATGTACTGTAACACAAGTGCCTCACGTACATGCATGCTTCTTCTGTCTCTTCTGCAATCAGCCTCTACACCATGTTGGGTCCACATGAGAGCTCAGGGTTAGTCCTCACCGTTGCCTACAGTGACTTGACCACGGAAGGTCACCTAATCCTAAATCTTCAGAAATCCGCATTGGTACCATCTCATTGCTTGCATCTGTCCTTAATCACAGACCTGTTCAGGGTTTCTTCTTTCTTGGGAACATTTCCAGACTCATCTGTTAATGTCTCTGCGTTCCAAGTTCCTTGTTTTTTGCATACGGGTCCTTGGCCTTATGGTGTCCTCCTTCAAGGCAGTTCCATGTGATCAATTTCATTCTAAGCCATCACAATTCAACATTCTGGAAGTGGGGTAAGAAGGGTGTGGACTCTGGAACATCCCATATACCTAACATGGCTCAACCCCACATTTTTGCCACCCCTTCCCCCAGCCTAAACAAAGCACATGCTGTAAATGAAGATGCTGTGTACCTACCTTTTTCTTGCAGCATGTGTCTTCAAACTCATCAGCTTTGCTGATACCTGTTACAAATATTAATTCCACGTGCATTGAATACCTGCTCACCTCCCACCAAAGCCCCCACCCCCCTTCCTGCCGGGTGCTGTTATTCTTTCTGGCTCCTACATTACTGCCGTCGCTGGGAATCGGCAAAGTGGCAGAGTTTTAAGGCACAGGCTGATGGACAGGTAAGTATACAATATTTTCTTTTAAAGCCTGGGTCATGTTTGCTTTGAACACGCTGGTGACTGGTTCAATTTGTTTCTACTTGTTTTTTTAATAAATCTATTTAACAGAACCTAGTTTGGTTATTAGAACTGAATTGGCTAAAACATGATAGATTAATTCCTTGCTTTACACTATAGTTATTTTCTTTAATTTTTTTTGGACTTTACACTCATACAGCTATACAACTCATTTTTTGCTGGTCTCCTTTGTAGTGATATATAGTAAACTGACCAGTGGTAGTGGTGTATTATTGATTTTAATAGCTCTTTAGGAACAAAAATTACCTGTAAATTTTGTGTAAGCATTAATATTAGGCCAAGTCAATTGTGTGTGTGTGTGCATAATATATATGTTTTAGATCTATTTTTAATGATTTTTTTTCTTTTGAAGATGGTGAGAAAAAAAATAAAAAGCGACCGTATGAAGAAATAAAAGTAAACAAAGATGATGATGACGATGATGAGGATGACGATAATGCTTCTTCAAAAGGTTCTTCTGAAGATCCGCCTCAGGTGCTGCATGATATTAAAATTTCCTGAGATTGTTCATCTAATGAAGTCATTTTTATGAGTTTGAGTAATAATTATTAGTAGTTACTTTCATCTGGAATCAGGTTATTTTATTTGACCAGTCAAAGGGTGTACAAATATATTTGTGCCTGGAAAAGGGTATATAATCCACAAAGAGAGGCGTTTTAGACATTCCTTGCTAAAAAGATCTCATGAATTGCCTGCCACCTATTGTAAAGGCTACTATGTATCTTCTGGTATGGAAGATTGAATCATACAAGGGCCTCATGCACAACTTTGTTCATTTTATTTTGTTCCCTAATGGTGCAAACATTTTTCCATCGGCGTTAAACGACAATGTGTGTCAAACCTGGCTGAAATTGTAGATATCCTGATCTACTGCAGATCACCTGTCTGCAGCCAGTCAGATCAATATGTGGCCTGAACAGCCCATGTAGGGGCAACTATAATGACAACCAGAAATCAGTTCACAATCCTCAAGCCTGTAAAACTATTCAGCTGCGAAGGATTACATTCTGTCACATCTTGCAGGATATCAAATCAGAACTCCAGGAAGACTGCTAAATATACTTTTAAAATATGCTTAGGATGTAAACGGATGATCATCAGTTTGCTCATAGAAGTGCATTGTTGTCTATTTTTCATTCACTGATGGATGAAAAATGAACAGACGGAATGCCTGTGTGAAAGGACCCTTACTCTTTTACATGAATATGCCATTCTGTACATGTAGTCTAATGATTTACATGTCTCCCTTGCTGTACAGCCAGGCAACCTATTTACTGGTTTAGCAATGCAGTTTTCTATGTCACCCCTCTGTCTCCAGTCTTCTACCTGTATTCTCACCTCTGTTCATTTAGTATTGAGGTGATCCAGAGGTCCTAAACAAATTATAAATCATTTTACTGGTAAAACAAGTAAACAAATATGCATTTCAAATTCATATTTGGCTGTTTTTTCAAGAATGCCGCTTTTCATGTTGCAGTGAGGCACTTGTTTCTAGTAATTTTGTGGGCTGCATACTCTGAAATAATGCTCATTTTTAAGGAATGTTTGTTTCTTTGATTCATGGGTAACTAGTGCACTATGAGGTAAACACGTTATCTGTTTACCTATACAAGTAAATATTATTCTACAGGATTTCTATAGTGCCACCAGTTTGCTCAGTGCTTTACAATATAACGGGAGACAATAGAGCAACAATACAGTTCAATACAAGAGGGTTAGGAGCTTACAATCTAAGAGGGAACTACTTTATGTCAGGTGTTAGATGTGTCCACGTAAACCTTTACAGTATTTTATACTTAGTAAACTGACTGTATGATGTGCTGTATCTGTCCTACTGACCTAAAGCTCTTCTATTTTACAGCCTATTTTTATTTATATGCTAAGGATTTTGGGAAAGAGGAAGGAAACAAACACTGACTAAAATAACAAATGTTTATACAGTGTAACTGCTGACAGACTGCTTTTAATGGCAATTAACCGCTTCCCGTCCACCCATAGCCTATAAACGGCGGACTGGAAGGAGTGCTGATGCGGGCGAACGTACTTGTACACCAGCCCGCATCGACGGCTCCTGCTTGGCTTACAGAGCACGCACCTGGGAGCTCTGAGATCCGTGTGTCTGGGTGATCACATGGTGTTTTACCTTGTGATTGCCGTGTCCAGTCACTGCAGTCACATAGTAAACAATGCAAAAATGAACATACGCATCAGTTCTCTCTATCACTGTGAGAGTAGAGAGAACCGATGCTGCAGCCTGTGAGTGTACAACAGCCTGTCCAGCTGCATGTACACTCACAGACTGCAGTGCCAGTCTGCTCCAGTGTCCCTGATCACTGTTCCAGTGTAAAAACAATGTAGAGTGCAGACAGCCCGTCACCTGTTCCAGTGTCACCAGTGCTCACAATTACTCCGCCAAACACCATGCTAACGTCTTGGTCACTGCCATACTCCATACCAGAGTCTTGATCGCTGCGATATCAGTGCTCTGTCTGCCATACGCCGGACCAGCCTCCAGGTGAGTGCCGTACGCCGGACCAGCCTCCAGGTGAGTGCCGTACGCCGGACCAGCCTCCAGGTGAGTGCCGTACGCCGGACCAGCCTCCAGGTGAGTGCCGTACGCCGGACCAGCCTCCTGGTGAGTGCCGTACGCCGGACCAGCCTCCTGGTGAGTGCCGTACGCCGGACCAGCCTCCTGGTGAGTGCCGTACGCCGGACCAGCCTCCTGGTGAGTGCCGTACGCCGGACCAGCCTCCTGGTGAGTGCCGTACGCCGGACCAGCCTCCTGGTGAGTGCCGTACGCCGGACCAGCCTCCTGGTGAGTGCCGTACGCCGGACCAGCCTCCTGGTGAGTGCCGTACGCCGGACCAGCCTCCTGGTGAGTGCCGTACGCCGGACCAGCCTCCTGGTGAGTGCCGTACGCCGGACCAGCCTCCTGGTGAGTGCCGTACGCCGGACCAGCCTCCTGGTGAGTGCCGTACGCCGGACCAGCCTCCTGGTGAGTGCCGTACGCCGGACACGGTTTTGGGTTATTTTTACTAAAAAATGTCGGAATACATTTTGTCCTATATTTATGAAGATTTATAACAAAAAAATTAATGTGCTGGGTTTTTTTTTTTTTTTCGTTTTTTCCACAAAATTTTCAGTGTGTGTTTTTTTTTTTTTTTTGTTTTTTTTTTTTTACTTTTTCGTTTTTATATAGTTAAAAAAAATGGCAAACAGTAGTGATCAAATACCACCATTTGGGCACAGTGTTGCATGCCTTAGTAATTGCCATTCAAAGTGTTACAGTGCTGAAAATTGGCCTGGACTGGAAGGGGGTGAAATTGTCTGAACTTGAGGAGGTTAATCTGCATCTAAACCCAATGTTTTTTTAGTTTTGTATAGAATGGGAAGGATGAGAACAATTGTCATGTTTTACTGATAAATGGGGTTTCTTTGGAGAGATTTTCCCTTGCCTTCTGTTTTGGGGAAAACCTTTTACCAGACAGGAAATGAGAAAAATTCTGCAACGGGGACACAGACAACAATATAAAGCTGACAGAGGTTCTAGCATTTCCCTTCTTAACATATTTAACAGGCCAGAAGGTGCAAATATGGGAGGCTTATTGTAAAGGTTTGCATACTGTACAGTTTAACAACCACCCTTCCATGGTTATATAATTATATATGTAAATATAACATTTTTAAAACCTGCATGTACTGTATATGTTTGGATATACCTGGTAAAGGTCAGACTGACAAACTGTTGAGTGTGTGAATTTCAAAGCAGATCTTCCACTAAATTTACAACTGTCTTTTTTCTTCTTCCCCCTTCTATTTACCTATTTACGTAATTGCTTATTATTTTTCCCCCCTTCAGTAAATACTTTTTTTTTTTTACATTTCACAATATAACTTCCTTGTTCCTCGCTTAGGCGAAAATGACTTGGCCCTTCTCCTCCCCCAGCCTCCCACGATACACATCAACCACCTCATAAGTCTTCAACACTGTAAATGCCCAACTTTTGCAAGCTCCCCCCACTATGGCAACATGTATTGTGAAAGACATTGCACCAGATCTCATGCCACATATTTCTCTTTACACGTTACCACAGCTTCAGAGATCTCAGGGATGAAGGCTGTGGGGAAGAGACCGCCTCATGCTTTGGCAATGCATATTGTGAATGACATGGCACCAGATGTCTGTCTGCTCATGCGCGAGGCCCGGCACTGCATTATCAGGGGGTTGGCTGCAAGAAGCAGGAGGAAAAAAAAGATGGTGGCACAGGGCACACCGTAGAAGAGCACCAGGAAAGAAAAGGACATTGTGGTATTCGCTGGGCCTTTTAAAAATGTTTATCCTGGATAAACAAGCATCAACTTTCTTTTTGGGAACAATTTTCATGGAAATAGGGGATGGAACGCAAGATGTATCAATACATAATTTTCTATGCTTGTTTGCTAGGTAAAACTGTGTCATTTAATTGCTGAAAGTTCCATAGTAAATAAAAAAAAAATTAAAGATGATTATGCTACAGTCAAAAGATAGGCAATCGCTTCATCTGCCAGAGAATTCCATAATCTAATCAAGACTTGATATAACTACCTCACAACTTTCAATGTTTCAGCTTTATTCATACACACCAACATGCATTTAGGTATAAGAGCTACTTTTTTAGGGAATGAGGGGGCTGTGGGATAAAATCTGCGGACACTGCTGATCCTGGCTGTTCTTGTTTTCCCAACCTGTTTTGATTTCTCCCCCAAGAATTGTCAAGTGGGATTTCCTGATGGCGTTTATTATTAATAATATTATACAGGATTTATATTGTACCAACAGTTTTCTCAGCACTTTACAATATAAAGTGAGACAATACAGCAACCATACAATTTCAATACAAAAGTGTTAAGAGGGCCCTGCTCCTGGGAGATTATAGTCTAATAGTGAGATGCTGGTGGAACAAAAGGTAATAACTGTGGGGGATGAACTGTTGGGGGAAAATAGAAGATTTGGTTATTTGCTGAAGGCAGGATAGGCTTCCCTGAAGAGATACGTTTTCAGGGATAGCCAAAGAGTGGATAGAGTAGGTGATAGCTGGACAGATTGGGGAGTTCCGGAGAGTGGGAGAAGTCCTGGAGATGATCATTAGAGGAGGAGGCAAGAAAGCTAGAGAGGAGGTCTTGGGAGCAGCAGAGAGGACGGTTTGGGTGATATTTGGAGACAAGATTGGTGATGTAGCTCGGGGCAGAGTTGTAAATGGGTTTGTAGGTTATTTAATGTTTTGAATTTTATTCATTGGGAAGCCAGTAGAGGGATTGGCAGAGGTGGCGAACGCAGAACAGTTGGTAAGGTCGATGAGTCTGGCAGCAGTATTCGTGAAAGACTGAACAGGGGATAGCCTGTGATTAAGTAGACCAATGAGGAGGGAGTTAAAATAGTCCAGGCGAGAGATAACAAGGGAGTGAATAAGTTGCTTAGTGGTTTCAACTGTTAAAAAGTGGCGTATTTTGGAGATGTTACGGAGGTGAAGTCTACAAGATTTTGACAGTGATTGGATTTGGGGCTGAAAGGACAGGTCGGAGTCCAGGATTACACCTAGTACCCTGGCATGAGGGGAGATCTCTCTCCTAATCTGGCCATTTTAAACTGTCCTTGAATTCTTTAAAGCGAACACTTTTTGCAAGATTGCCCAATCTGGACTATTCTTTGGTGAGTAGTTGGCTGATTTTTAGCAGTGCTCTACGGTTTGTTTGTTTTTTCCTTGCCAGGACAGATGCTGAAGTGGTCACATTTTTCTTGCTCTGTTTATTACAAATGATTTGTCACTGTGCTTAAATGTCTGCCTGTCTCATTGTTTTGTTTTTTCTTTTTTTTTTTTTTTTTTTTTTTTTTAATGGTAAATCTGACGAAAAACACAGAAAAAAAAACCCTGCTTGTGATAATAAACTTATCAGTCTGACTTTTAACGCAGGCAATAGGAAATGTGGTCTGGACATTGGCAAATATGTAATTTTTTTTAAAATCCGTATTAAACCCCAAAACAAGTGTTTATATATTGCATCTTGCCTTAGATGTGGTGTTTGCATTAGTTTCCTGTTCCTTATGGTTTTTTTTTTCATCTGGTGATCCGCCCTGTGTTATTTTTCATTTGCTTTAACAAATCAAGTTGTCTAGCAGAAGTGGCAGTAAGAGGGTTAAGAAACAACACTAACAGGCGTACTTACAATGGTCAGCTTTTTCAAACCTTTATCCCAAAACGAAAAAAATGTTGCTGTAAAACTGTGCCTTCAGTTTTAGTCAAGTTCATCTAAATCTGCTAGTGCATCTAATGCTAGCCTCTCCTCAGATTGACAGTGCTGTTGTCCAATGGTGTCACTGTTGCTCCTGCGTCTAGAGTAGAGATATCATAAGGCAGGAAGTGTTTCACTGGCCAGAGAACTAGGGAAAAAAGCCCAAAACAAGAAAACAAATACCACTTTAACATCCTTTATTCCTCATAACAAGCATGTAGATATGCACAACAGGCACCCCCAGTGTCACTCTGGGAGCAGGTATAGATGAAAACAAAATCAGCTAGACTAAATAGTTTGCCCAGGTAGAGGTCAGTGGACATATCACTAATCACTAAGGGGTTGACTTACTAAAACTGGAGAGTGCAAAATCTTGTACAGTTCTGCATAGAAAACAATCAGTTTCCATTTGTTTGTTTTTGTCAAAGCTAAACCACGTGCCGTCTAGAGGATTTACCCCCCTTAATGACCAGGCCTCTTTTTGCTACTCGGCACTGCACTAATTCAACTGATAATTGCACGGTCATGCAATGCTGCACCCAAACGAAATTTACGTCCTTTTTTTCACACAAATAGAGCTTTCTTTCAGTGGTATTTGATCACCTGTGCGCTTTTTTATTTTTTTTCGCTATAAACAAAAAAAGACTGAAAGTTTAAAAAAAAATTATATTTTTTACTTTCGGCTATAAAAACTTAGTTATAAATTAAGACCAAAATGTATTCTGCTACATGTTTTTAGTAAAAAAAATTCCAATAAGTGTATATTGATTGCTTTGTGTGAAAGTTATAGCGTCTACAAACTATGGTATAGATACTGCAATTTATGCCATTTTTTTGCTATACAGTGCTGCACTAGTTTAACTGACAATTGCGTGGTCATGCAACAAGGTACATACATGAAATTTATGTCCTTTTTTTTCCACACAAATAGAGCTTTATTTTGGTGGTATTTGATCACCTGTGCGCTTTTTATTTTTGGCACTATAAACAAAAACGTTTTGAGAAAACATTTTTTTTAAAAACTATTTTCTCATTTCTGTCATAAAAAATATCCAAAAAAAGTAAAATTTCGTCATGAATTTAGGCCAAAATGTATTCTGCTACATGTTTTGGGTTAAAAAAATCCCAGTAAGTGTATATTGATTGCTTTGTGTGAAAGTTATAGCATCTACAAACTATGGTATAGATAATGGCATTTACACGGCTTTTACTTTCTGACTGCTCATCACATTTCTTGAGGTGCTAAAATACCAGTATAGTGCAATTACCCCCAAATTACCCCTTTTCGGAAAGTAGACACGATAAGCTATCTGCTGAGAGGCATATTGAGTCCATGGAAGATTTATTTTTTTTCCACAAGTTTCTGGAAAATTACTTTTTTTTTTTTTTTTTTTTTTTTAACACAAAGTTGCCATTTAAATGATATATTTCTCGCACAAGCCATGGGTATATGTGGAATTACACCCTAAAATACATTCTGCTACTTCTACTGAGTATGGGGATACCACATGTGTGAGACTTTTTGGAAGCCTAGCCATATACAGGAGCCTAAAATTGAATGACCACTTTGAAAGTCTGAAGGTGCGTAACTTCCTCATTTCACTTCTTCACTACCTATCACAGTTTCAAAGGCCCTGAAATGCCAGGATAGCACCAAACCCCCCCAAATGACCCCTTTTTGGAAAGTAGACACCCCAAGGAATTTAAGAAGAGGCATGGTGAGTATTTTGCAGATCTAATTTTTTCTCACAAGGTTTTGAAATATAAAAAAAGAAAAAATATATGTTTGTTTTTTTTTTTCTTCATTTTCCAAAACTTGTGGCAACAAACGAGATCTGCAAAATACTCACCATGCTTCTTATCAAATTCTTTGGGGTATCTGCTTTCCAAAAAGTGGTCATTTGGGGGGGGGGGTTAGGTGCTATTATGGCATTTCAGGGCCTCCGAAACTGATGGGTAGTCTGGAAGTGTAATGCGGAAATAAAGCCCTTTAAAAGCCTGAAGGCGTTTATTGGATTTTGGGGTCCTGTACTTGGCTAGACTGCCAAAACGTCTCTCACTTGTGCTACCCCCATACTCGGGAGAAGTAGCGGAATGTATTTTGGGGAGTAATTCTACATATACCCATGGCATGTGTGAGCAGTAAATCATTTAAGTGACAATTTTGTGTAAAAAAAAAAAAAAAAAAAAAATTATTTTCCAAAAACTTGTGGTTAAAAAAATAAATTCTTCTCTTGATTCAACATGCCTCTCAGCAAATAGTTTGGGGTGTCTACTTTCCAAAAAGGGGTCGTTTTTGGGGGGTGGGGGCGTTTTATGCCCAACATTAGAAGTTTATGCCACACATCATTCACTCTTCTAACCAGCTGAAGATCAAGCCTTTTCTGACACTTTTTATTCACATGAAAAAAAAATCAGTCTTTTTTTGCTAGGAAATTAATTTAAACCCCAAACATTCTATATTTTTTTTAAAGCAAATACCCTAGTGAATAAAATGGTGGGTGCTGCAATTTTTTTTATGTCACATAGTACTCGCGCAACGATTTTTCAAACGCAATTTAAAAAAAAAAATACACCTTTTTTTTACTTTTAATGCACAAAAACACAATATATTGGCAAATAGTTTGGTAAAATATAAAAGATGATGGTATGCCGAGTAAATAGATACCAAACATGACATGCTTTAAAACTGCGCATGTCCCGTGCAATGGCAACAAACTGCATACGTATTTAATATCCGTAGGCAACATTTTAAAAGCCTTTACAAGCTACCGTTTTAGATATACAGAGGAGGTCTGGTGTTAGAATTACTGCCCTTGATCTGACGTTTGTGGCAATACCTCACATGCATGGTGCAACTGCTGTTTCCATACTGACACAGGGTCAACACTTCAACACAAACTACAAACGCAGGTGCGCGCAAGGGGCGAGGGTACTTTTTATTTTTTTTTTATTTTTACACCGTCCCTTTTTTTTTTATCACTTTTAATGCTATCACAGGGAATGCAAATATCCCCTATAACTTCAGTGGGCATTGTCATATATTCTTTTTTGAGAAATCTGAGGTCTATCAGATCTCTCCTCTGCCCTTACATTATCTAATCAAACCAAAATCGGTGTGATCAGATGCTTTCCCAATTTACAAATGACGCTGTTTATATCCGAAACTGAAGTGTTGAAATGCTCGTAGCTTCTGATTTCTTAGGCTATAGAGCTGATTGGCACCATTCTGGTCTCCAATCAGCTCTGATCAGCTGGCAGAAACATCGGCTGCATTCTCAGGTTCAGGACTGCCCGAGAAGGCCGTGCTAGGCAGCAGGGGAGGGGGGGGGTATTGTCTCCCGGTGCTTGTAAAAGCAATCCTGCAGCTAATTAGCCACTAGGATTGCTTTTACATAAAAGCTGATCTCCAGCTGAAAAAAATGATACTAGGATGATGCCTGAAGCTGTAGGCATCATCCTGGTATAACCAAAGTCCAGTGATGTACCAGTACATCGCTGGTCCTTGTTGGGTATATATGCTATGTTTTTTTTTGTTTTTTTGTATGCAGCCTGTGGACTGAATGAAAAAAAACAGAAGAAATCTCTGCCAAAAAAAAAGTGTGGTATGCCCACCATTAAAATATACCGCCCTACATCCACCCACTTCTAATGGTGGGCACACATTAGGTCACATGGTGCCACATGCATCAGTTCCAAGATTGTACAAATGTCTAAATAGTGTCACGCTTGAATAAAAATTGTCCACATAAGTGGTGTCCCATATGGAAAAAGTATGACACCAAGTCCCAAACTATCTTGCCACTACTCCCCATGTAGTCTGGGCATCTGGGGGGGCTCAACATGACTAACTTTTCTCTCGTAAATCCGAAGCTTACAAGTATAGTCTGTTGCCCTCTCACAGGTCTTCTACATCTTGACCCCATATCTGGCACGCTTGCTGGGGAGAAATTGTTTGAATGCAAGGCGGACAGAAAAATTAATGATGGGCTCATCAATGCAGATTGTTTGCTGGGGAGTATAGACATCTGAAAAGTTTTGATTAAGGTGATTTACGAGGGGCTGAATTTTGTGTAGCCGGTCAAATTCAGGGTCACCTCGAGGACAACGGAGTGTGTTGTCGTTGAAATGTATAAAACACATTATACTTTCATATCTATGCCTGGCCATGACCGCAGAGAACACAGGCATATGATGAATCGGGTCTGTTGACCAATACAATTGCAATTCATTTGTCTTTTTAGTAATGCCCATGTTGAGGGTTGGGCCCAAAAAAAATATAAATTCAGAAACTGTAGTTTCCATGCGACTGGTCTGGCAAGGTTTGAATTTGGGTTGGCAGCGATACATTGTTGTGCATAAAAAATGCTTTGATCCACAATCAATGCATACAGATCTTCCATGAAAAACAGCTCCAAAAAGTCAAGGGGAGTAGTTAAATTTGCTATTTTCACCTGAATTCCGGGTTGGGCAGTGAATGGGGGAAGTACAGGTGCTGCAGAATTTGTGGGCTGCCAATCGGGATTTGCAGTCACACCTGGACGGATACTAGGTGCTCTATGGGCCTGCGTGCGAATTCTTGGTGGTTGCGGGACAATACTTGTGCTCGCCACCACACCAGCCTATATGGCACTTATGGAACTCGCAATGTCACCAAGTCATACTGCAGTGCTGGTATTATTATTATTATACAGGAATTATATGGCATCGACACTTTTCTCAGCGCTTTACAATATAACGGGAGACAATACAGAACAATACAGTTCAATACAAGAGGGTTAGGAGGGCCCTGCTCCTTGCAGCTTACAATCTAAGAGGTATGTGAAAGACCAGGATATACTAGACTGTTGGTGCTCACCAGTTCACCAAAAGATAGTGTGGCACTAGTACTGGCACTCTGCTGCATATGAGTCATCAAAATTTACCGGCAAGTGCTAACAGAGATCAGGCCTGATTCTGCCAACACTGCAACACTGGTTGCTGTGACATTCAGATGGTAGGGTCAGTATTTGGTGTAAACGACATGAAATCATGGATCCATCCTGCCTTGTATCAATGGTTCAGCCTGCTGGTGGTGTAATGGTGTGGAGAATATTTTCTTGATACTAATAAAGTGACCGGTGAGTGAATAGTGCTGGAGGGATCTCTGTAAATCATACAGTATTTGTGCTGCTTGTTTTTAACCTGAACACATCATTTAGTAAGTACACTGGTTTTAATACTGCTTTAGAATCCAAAACTTATACAGTGTATTTAAAAAGCTGAAATGTGGCTTTTTCTTCTAGACTACAGATCTTATACGAGCGCTGCAGGAACTGGAAAATGCAGCTTCTGGAGATGCAGCTGTGCATCAGAGGATAAGCTCACTGCCAATAGAAGTACAAGATGTGTCACTTCTAAACAAGATTACTGGTGAGGATTGGATTATTTCAATACCTAGTATACCTTAAATTATTACTAAACTCAAAAAGAAATGTTAAAAAAAAAAAAAAGCAAATATGTTATACTGCAGTGGTATTGCAGAGAGCCGCCCTGATCCTCTTCTCTGGTCCCCTGCTTGCGATCTTGTCATCTCCTCTTCTTAGTGTGTCCCCATAGCCATTTGTTATGGGGCACACAGTGTCTGTGCACTCCCGAGCCGTGTCTATGGAGCCGTGCTCCATAGACTTACACATCGGGACTTGGCACCGCCTCCCTCTTCCTCCTCACTGCATTTGATTGACAGCAGCAGGAGCCAAATGCTTGGGTGCTGTGTGAAGTGGAAGAGAGGGGAGAATAGATGCAGCCGTGCACAGCGCTGGATCTATTCTCCCCTCTTTCCCTTCACACAGGGAAGGAGGGAGGGGGGGGGCAGAGAAATAATAATGTTTTTTACCTTAATGCAAGAGATGCATTAAGGTAAAAAATATTTTTACCTTTAGTATCACTTTAAAGACTGTCTTCCCTGATTTATGCAATGTTGTTTTTTTCTTTTTGGACCATTTAGATAAAGCTTCGGGAGATCAACTTGCAAAGATGGTGGATGATGCTTGCATGCTGCTTGCAGATTATAATGGCAGACTAGCAGCAGAAATAGATGACCGTAAACAACTGACCAAAATGCTGTCAGATTTCTTGCGATGTCAGAAGGAGGTACTCGATGAGAAGGAACACCAACTAGAAGTGCGTACTTTTTTGCATTTTTTTTTTTTTTTCATTTCTCTAAGACTACTTTCACACTGAGTTTTTGAAGCATTTTTGCGTAAAAAAAAAAAAAAAGTGCCTGAAAAGTTCAAGAAAAATTCTTCCCTATGTATGTGAATGTATATCTATGTATGTTTTCACACTGAGGTGTGTTGCGCTTGTGGAGCAGTGTAAAAAACTCCTGCTTTGGGGCATGTTTGGTGAATTAAAAAAAAAAAAAACACCCCATAAATGCCTCTTCCTATTGAAATCAATGGAAAACTCCTGAAAAGCATCTCAAAAACTCCTCTGAGAAGCGTTTTTGGTGCAGTTTTTAAGTCATGTATCCTTTAAAAATGCTCAGAAAGCATGGTAAAAATGCCTATGCATTTTTGCTGTGTTTTTGCTGCAGGTCAGTGTGAAAGTAGCCTAATCGTATATTTTTTGACAAGATTTTAGACAGCCTTTGATTGAAAAAAAAAAAATGATAGCCAAATAACTTGGAGGTAAATGTTAGTTCGTTGCTACAAAGGTAGTTTTATCGTGTAACTATAGGGAACATTTTTTTTCCCCCCCTAGTTTTGGTTAGAGTGGAAAGGGTTTAGAACACCTGTCAGTTTTTATTGTTGTATGTGCCCACTTGACCCTCAGTTCCACATCTATGCGGGTGGTGCCGCTGCGGGACCCGTCCAAATGCCTGCAGCCGCACCACCCACACAGAGGAATGCGGGACCCGCGGGCGGCTGCCATTAATTGTAATGGCATGCCACCCACACTGGAAATTGCAACCGTACTGGGAACCTCGGTTCCCGTGTGGGCTGAGGTTTCCCAAGTAGTGCAAGGACTTCTTCCCTTCATGTCCCGTGACACCGGAGTCCATTCAAGTGAATGGGCTCTCATGTGTGCGCAAATTGCAGCCCGCCCAACTGGGCAGATGTGAACCAGGGCTTAGGGAGATTCACTCTCTCCATTTGTCATCTTTACCATTATAATCGAAAGTAAAAGTAAATCCCAAATATTGGGTTAACATCAGAACGCTAATAAAGGGGAAATCTTCTGAGGATGCTAGTTCTGGCTACCTTGATGACCTAACAGGATTCCCTCACTGTCGAGGAATTTCCTCTCACTTTCTACTTTCTATTTTGGCTATGGGACAGGAAAATTTCCTAAAAAAAAAAAAATAAAAAAATACAGTGGATATAAAGTCTACACACCCCTGTTAAAATGTCAGGTGTATGTGATGTAAAAAAATGAGACAGAGATAAAATATATTCACAACTTTTTCCATCTTTAATGTGACCTATAAACTGTACAACTCAATTGAAACACAAACCTCTTTTGGGTGGGTAGTAAAACATAAAATACTAAAATAATGTGGTTGCATAAGTGTGCAAACCTCTTGTAACTGGGGATGTAGCTATGTTCAGAATTAAGAAATCACATTCAAAATCATGTTAAATAGGAATACGTTCAACTACCATCATTTAAAGTGCCTCTGATTAACCCCAAATAAAGTTCAGCTGTTCTAGTAGGTTTTTCCTGACATTTTCTTAGTCGCATCCTACAGCAAAAGCCATGGTCCGCAGAGAGCTTCGAAAGCATCAGAGGGATCTCCATGTTAAAAGGTATCAGTCAGGAAAAGGGTACAAAAGAATTTCCAAGGCATTAGATATACCATGGAACACAGTAAAGACAGTCGTCCTCATCAAGTGGAGAAAATATGGTGCAACAGTGACATTACCAAGAACTGGACTTCCCTCCAAAATTTATGAAAAGATGAGACAAAAACTTGTCAGGGAGGCTGCCAAGAGGCCTACAGCAAGATTAAAGGAGCTGCAGGAATATGTGGCAAGTACTGGCTGTGTGGTACATGTGACAACAATCTCCCATATTCTTCATATGTCTGGGCTGTGGGGTAGAGAAAAATGAAGAAAAACATCCAAGCCTGGCTAAATTTTGCAAAAACACATCTGAAGTCTCCCAAAAGCATGTGGGAAAATGTGTTATGGTCTGATGAAACCAAGGTTGAACTTTTTGCCCATAATTCCAAAAGATATGTTTGGCGCAAAAACAACACTGCACATCACCAAAAGAACACCATACCCACAGTGAAGCATGGTGGTGGCAGCATCATGCTTTGGGGATGTTTTTCTTCAGCTGGAACTGGGGTCTTAGTCAAGGTAGAGGGAATTATGAACAGTTCCAAATACCAGTCAATATTGGCACAAAACCTTCAGGCTTCTGCTAGAAAGCTGAACATGAAGAGGAACTTCATCTTTGAGCATGACAACGACCGAAATCATACATCCAAATCAACAAAGGAATGGCTTCTCCAGAAGAAAATTAAAGTTTTGGAATGGCCCAGACCTGAATCTGATTGAAAATCTGTGGGGTGATCTGAAGAGGGCTGTGCACAGGAGATGTAATCTTGTAATCTGACAGATTTGGAGTGTTTTTGCAAGGAAGGGTGGGCAAATATTGCCAAGTCAAGATGCAACCATATTTTTTTAGTGTTTTTATTCTTACTTCCCTCCACCTAAAAGATTTCAGTTCTTAAATTATTTATCTTTGTCCCATTTTTTTATATCACAGAAACCTGACATTTTAACAGGGGTGTGTAGACTTTTTATGTCCACTATATAAGTTCATGCAAGTCTGGTAAAGGGAAAGTAAACTTTCAAACAAGATGAATTCCCATGCACTGCCGCTTCCAAAACACTCAGGATATGGTCCCACAGAAGTCTGGAAATCTATTGCATGAAAGTTTACTTGGTGTTTTAGCAAATTAACACTGGCAATGTTAGAAGGTAATTTAAATAGATGCTTGCAACCAGCATGCAGGGGTTAATTGGAATAACACAATGTTTGAGGGTGTATTAACACATTTTAGTAAGGTAGGCCAATCGTGTTTGTATTTGGACGGTTAAATCTATCTAGTTTGGTGTGCTTCTGCAATTTGGTCCTGACCTAATTCCATGTCACATTTTAGATACTGAATAGATATGGGACTTTGGTGCTTAATATGCATAGCACAGTTGTAGACTAAGAAGTACTAAAAAAAAAAATTAATTCTGGGGGAAGAAAAAATTGCATTTCCACAAGTAGATTAAGTGTATTACTCTAAAAATAAATGTATAATTTCATGCAAGACTACTAGATGGTAAGTAAGCTTTCAAACAAGATGGACTCCCATGCCCTGGCCCTTTGCAAAGCACTTGAGAGATGGTCCCACAGAAGTGTTTGGGTATCTATTGTATGAATGTTTACTTCGCATTTAAAACAAATAACACTTTTTAACATCACAGGTAATGTTAGAAGGTAGTATTGCAAATTAAATAGATGTTTGGAACCATCATGCAGCAAATATTTTGTAAACCATTTAAAAAGAGCTGAAAATACTGTAATTATGCCTATGATCAGCACAGGTCATTATTCAAGTCAATACAATATGCAAATAAGATGGACAACACTTTATAATTTTTAATCAGGCTATACATTAAGCAATTCTCTTTCCTGCAGCCTGTGATTCCCCCATCAACACATTCAGTGTTGATGGGGGAATCCCTCTTGCGGAGCTTTTGTATTCTGACAGTGTGAGGTTTCCCAGCCATCAGAATACAATGATCACTGCCAGTTGCTATAGCCCAAAGTGACTATATATTAAAAAAAAAAAAAAAATCCTGACAAACTGGTTGTACTGAAGTTAATCAATAGATGGAATTCAGTGCAACCAGCCTGCCTATAGATGGATCGAAATTCTCTGCTGAACTGCCATAATGTGACAAATCACCCATGTATAGAACAGAAGAATTAAAAGTAATTCTATCATCATCATGTTTTTCTTTATCCTCTCAGTTTCTTTAATTGCTAAGAAGTACACGTGTTATGACAGAAAATGGGTGTAGCGCTATGGTAATATAATGCAAAATGATATAAACCAATAGAAATAAAAATATGCCATAAAATCTTAGTAAGTAAATGCAAAATGTCAGTATATAAAAAGTTCAATTAAAATAAACTTTCAAAAGGTGAAAACCAGCAGCAGATGAACTTGTGACATCTGTAAGTAGTAAAAGTGCGCACTCACCGGAAGTGCATTGAAAATGCGCATATAATGTAGGCTGTGAAGATATCAATAGGTGGAAGGATTAAGGTATCTGCTGAATCCAGAGGTCCCCCCCTTAGTTAAAATGGCCGCCGGGCTACCTCGTGGCTCCAGGGCGGATATGACATCATGCTCTGTCGGTTCCTCCATACACATTATTTTTTTTTCTTTTTAACTTATCCGCTTTATCTGTACTTTTACTGCACCAGGAGGATTAATCTACCTGTTGCATCAGAGCTGTTTAAGAATACATTGCACCCAACTAATTTATTATGTGTTCCTATTGAGGTGTTTCACACCGATGCAATCCACACGTATTGTGTTTTGAGTGCCATTACGAAAAGGGTCCTGTGTGAGTTTGTAGCTGTGCATTCCAAACTCGCAAGTGATAGAGCAGAGTGGCGTGCGGAGATAAATTTTCACATAGGATTGCTATTGAGAGGAGTTTTTGCATTGAAATCTGTGGGAGGCCGTGTGTGAACCCAGGTAACAGGATGCAATTTCTAGTCGCCATGCAACCTGGCATTTGTCAAGCCATGGACTGCGCTGTCGCCTGACGTCCCTGACTCATTCCATACTTTGGAAGGATCCTGACTTTAATGTTGGGATCCCTCCAGATTCCTGATTGGCAGCTGGCTCAGCCTCTCAGGCCACTGCATAGGTGGCGCTCCAGTGAGCGATGGAAGGGCAGAACAGAGAGACGATGACTGGCTCTCTGCTCACTAAAGACCGTGAACTGAGCAATCGCCTGTCTTTTGATCGATCAGTTCTCAGTCTTGTATGCAGCTCCAGATCGATGCACGTTTAGGAGATATTCCTGATGATAAAGCTTACCTGTAGGTACAAGTCACCAAGCGGTGTTTACTACCGCTTTAAGGGATGGTGTGTCAGCATATTAAAATGTTATCCTTTCCCAAGTGGTTAAAGTGCATGACAAGGTGTATTACCAATCCAATTCATGACAGATATTTTGTTGTGCAAACACAGGTTACCTCTCCTCAGTTATAATACATTATCAGAGCACTTTAAATTTAATGCTGGTCTTTCTGTCGAATAGTATAGCTCCTGCTGTACTTCTGGCTCACTCCTGACATGATCACTGCGGGTCTGGTGTAATTTTTCCACTCCCTCTCCCTTTGACTATTTGCATATTGCAGTCTGGGGCCTTGTCCTTTTGTGAATAATGAAGAGGGGAGGGGTAGAGAAACGCCAGAACTGCGGCCTGTGCCTAGATCGGGCAAGAAGAACCGTGGAAACTGAACGATCTCGTAGAAAGACCAATGTCTTTTAAGCACTCCAAAGCAATCAAGGTAACATTTGTTTACACATCAACTTTGCAAAATCTCTGTGCCAGCGTTCGGCTTTAACATAAATTACCATGTATAACCATTCATCCAGAGTGACAACCGCAACATGTTTTGCTTCAAAAAACTAGTGCAGGGAATGTTCGGTTTTTTTTTTGTTTTTGTTTTTTTTTAGATCACCATCACCATAGGCAAACATATTGCTAAGTTATGGTCTTCTTTTAAAACTGAACTCTGGGCAAATATAAAAGTCGCAAAATAATGCACCCTTGTCCATCATTAAATGTATTTTTTTATATAACATTGTAAGTACTTGGCTTTGGTATGGTATCCCCCTCTTGAAGTCCCTATATGACCGAGTTGAAGTGTGAGAGGAAGAAACAGCATAAATATCCAAACAAGAAGCATGCTGATAGGAAGAGAAAACAGAGTGACAGAGAGATGAACTCATAACAATGCAGTTTCTCCTTTCCCTGTTCAGTCATAAGCTGGAGTGGCTCCTGAGCTAAATTGAAGTAGGATTTATAAAGGTTGGAGTGGGTCCAGGTTGACCCGGGCTTAAGGGAAGTGGGTCCACTGATGCTTGCCATCAGATTAAAGTGATATTAAAGGCAATTTAAAAAAAAAAAAAAAAACATGTTACTTACCTGCTCTGTGCAGTGGTTTTGCACAGAGTAGCCCAGATCCTCTTCTTCTCAGGTCCCCCGCCAGCGCTTCAGGCTCCTCCATCCTGATGAGTGCTCCTAGAGCAGGGGTGGCAAACTGCGGCTCTCCAGCTGTTGCAGGACCAAAAGTTCCATCATGCCTCTGCAAGTTATAGCTGTAACTATCAATTTTGTAATGTTGCAATGCCTCATGGGAAATGTAGTTCCACAACAGATGGAGAGCCGCAGTTTGCCCACCCCTGCCCTAGAGCAAACCACTTGCTATGGGGGCACCCAAGCAGGCTTGCTCTCAAGCTGCTCTGCAACTCCATTCACACATCGAGCCGTCCCCATCCCCTCTCTTTCTCCTCATTGGCTCACTGGCTTTGATTGACAGCAGTGGGAGCCATTTGCCAGTGAGGAGAGTCCCCAGAGAGCCAAGGCTCTCATGCACATTGCTGGGGCTCAGGTAAGTATTAGGGGGGCTGGGAGGGGGAGCATAGATCATTTTTATCTTATTTTTGGCTGCAGTTCTGCTTTAAAATAAACCTGTAAACATAAGTTGTTTAAAAACCACTTGTATGGGATAGCCGGTACATTTTGGGTGCCTGCCTATCAGTTTAAAGCGATAGTAAACAAAAATAAAAAAGTAAAAATTGGGCCAGTGCAGGTAGTGTCATAATGAGCCCATCTTCACCTAGTCGTCTTTCCGGGTTCTGTGGCTTTTGCCACTTGAATGGCCGAGCTGAGATGACATCACTCCCCTGTATTGGCATCATCCATGCAGAGCGCAGTGCTCATGCACCATGACGTCACTGGTTGCTACTTAGGTAAATATCTCCTAAACGGTCACCGTGTAGGAGATATATGCTGTATCTACAGGTAAACCTTATTATAGGCTTACCTGTAGGTATAACAGCAGGATGGACTTTACTACCACTTTAAAGCTGCATTTACACCATCATGTTTTTTTTCTTTGCAGTATTCATTTTTATTTTTAGTGTCAATGAAAAGTTAGTTTTTTAGGAGGTGGAGATGGTTGTTTAGACACTTTTGACAATTTGTTCATTTTCAGATGTGTCCATTGAAGTCTAAGAGGCCAAAACTGCCCCATTCTGCTTCAAAAGTAGCTTGTGTACCTTTCTGAGCTACAGGCACAATTTTAAACATACAGGATTGTGGTTGTTGAGTATTCTGGGGCTTTGAGCTTAAAGCAACACAATGCTCAGGTCTGACTTCTTTGTACCCTTGGAAGCTGGGTGTTATTTTCAGAATCTAAAACCCACCTAATTTTTCAGGGCTCTGAAACTGGTGAGCAGGTATCTGGTGGATCCAGTGACTATTGCTTGCTTATCAGAGCTTCTTGGTTTACAGGGTTTCCACTGAACCACAAGAAATCCAATTAGTTCTGCAAGCACGGGGGCAGCACAGTGGCTAAATGGTTAGCACTTCCGCCTGGCAGTACTAGGGTCGTTGGTTCGAATCCCAACCACGGCACCACCTGTCTGGAGTTTGCATGTTCTCCCTGTGCCTGCGTGGGTTTCCTCCAGGTACTCCGGTTTTCTCCCACACTCCAAAGACATGCTGGTAGGTGAATTGGTTCCCGTCTAAATTGGCTCTAGTACCTGTATGTATGAATGTGAGTTAGGGACCTTAGCTTGTACGCCCCTTGAGGGTTAGGGACTGATGTGAATGTACAATATATATGTGAAGCGCTGCATAAATTGACGGTGATATATAAGTACCTGAAATAATAATATGCCCGCCAAATCTATATATGACACTTTTATTAAACTCACTTTAAAATGTATGTAAACTCCATGCAGTGAGAAATTCTGCCAAATTTATACTGTTTTCTTTAGTAAACTATTTTGTGTGAATCTGTTGCAAAGTTTCTGATCTGGAGATCCTGCCAGTAGTAACGCTTCCTAATGTAGGCTGACAATGCTTAGCCACTGCCTGACAATGCTGCTGCTAAATGTGAGACAGTAGCTTAGAGTTGGCAGGTAGCTAATGTTTCTGACAGGATCTTTAGGTAAGAAACTTCATAACAGATCCACAAAAAATAATTTCTTAAAGCCCAGTTTTAGCTCCAGTTTTATTTAAATCAACCATCCACAACCCCCCGCCACTACCACCCCCACCACCCCTGGGAGACGGCGCTCTCCTGTGTTCTGGCAGTGGAATATTCCTTGGTGTCCTCACACAGGAACAAAGGAGATAACCGGTTGTGAGTACTAATATTGCAGCTTGGAGGATCTGGTAAGTAAAATTGCTTTTCTTGGTCCCTTAGACATAAACAAGCATTTAACCCTTGCAGTGTGAGTGCAGCCCCACTGCAGTGAAGGATATTTACTTTTCCCAGAGTTTGGCTTAAGGAGAACTGTTTACAGTGAGACACGATGCTAAGCATCCTAAAAATAGATTTTGGATTAACATACTTTAAACATGGTAAAGTAGAAGAGTGGCGGTAGAAAAAAGTTTAAGTTGTCCAAGTTTGCCCCATTTTTTTTTTTTTTAAGTAGATCTAGGTTTGTCCAAGGCATGTTTTGAATCCATATACTGTTGTCACACTTGCTACCTTTGATGGAAGACTATTCCAAGCATAAACCCTACAAAATGATACTTTCTAACATTCATTTTGAACTGTTCTCCTAGTTTGAGGTCATTTCACCATGTTCTTTATCTTTGCTTCATATTGAAATTGCTGCCATCCTGAACCATATTCACGCTGTTAATGTATTTAAAGGTTTCAATCCTGTCCCCCCTTTCCCTTTTTAACTTCAAGACTTTACTACATAGTAAGTTCCTGCAGTTTCTCCTCCTGTTTTATTGCCACAGCCATTTTACCAATTAAGTTGCCCTTTTTCTGACTTTGTTCTCAATAGTTTTCAATATCTTGTAAGTGAAGTCTCCAGAACCAGGCACAGAACTCTAGTTAAACTTTATTTAGAATAGGAACATGTTCTCTATCCTCTTGTTGGTGATCCCTTTAGTTATACACCCTAAAATTCTATTCACTGCCTGGCCACACTGTTTGTTCATTTTACAACCATCTAAAAATAAGTACCCTCAACATTTTTACTCTATAGTTCTGGCCACCGTTGTACCCCCAATATTATATACTCTATCAAGGGATAATTTTTCCCATTTGATGCAATTTTTTACATTTAGAATCCTGGAACTGCAGTTTCCAATGTTTTGACTAATCTTTCAGTGATGTCAAATTATGTTCCATGTTAAAGGCACCTCCAGGGATATCAACTCTATTGCACATCTTTGTGTCATCAGCAAAAAGACATGCCATACATGGTGTATATAATGGGATAAATTATAGAAAGCCATACATGGTGTATATAATGGGATAAATTATAGAAAGCCATACATGGTGTATATAATGGGATAAATTATAGAAAGCCTTTCAGGTTGTAACAAAGATTACCACTCATTTAGGGAATAGCAGTTGATTAAGCCATTTGAAGGTACTAATTTTGGTTAAAATAGAAGATAATAGTGTACATACATTGTGTGTAGTACTTTTAATATTGAGTACTGCTATGAAATATAGGATATTTGTTACTCCAGTAGTCTCCATTGGTTTGCACACATCTTCATTTGTATCTAGCATGACTTTGCAGTTGAAATGGTAAGTATTGAGAATGTAATGATCTTAAATTTGTGGCTTTTTTTTAACCTCTTCTAGATTTTATTACAGGATATGGACATATCTTCCACAAGGATGTCTTCATTACCATGCCAGCCCTGCTGTAAAACAATAAAACATAACATCCAAAACTAGTGTACTGTCTCTCGTTTATAAAATTAGATCTAAAATATTGTACATGCTGCCTACTTTAAATAAGTCTTTGCCCTGCATTTCCACCTCAAGCTGTCTTGCTGTGTGCAGAAAATAGTTGCATGTGAAATCTTACATTTAGATTACAGGGTAGATAGCTGGCTTCAGGACTGAAGGGGGGGAAACAAAAAATGCTTTTCAATGGTAATTTACAAGAACAGGCCTTTGTTGTTAGCCATTCTTTCACCCTACATTCCAGCAAAAAATCATTCCATGATATAGCACAATCTAACCCCATAGCCCTACCCCCAACCCCATAGTGTAAAATAAATATAAACATTATCAGTTTATAGTTTTACATATACATTTTTTGTACCTGAGTCAGGAATTTCATTAAAAGCCTGTACATATTGATAAAACCAATACATTGAGATGAGTATAAAAAGTGTCCTTGAGGCCTCATCCACACTGCCTCTCAAAAAAGCCACTCTTGCAGCCATTTGAGCTTTTATTTTTCTCTGGCTAACTCCCCTGCATGTTAACCTATAGTTTGGAAAATAATTATTTGATCACCTACAGATTTTGTAAGTTTGCCCACTTACAAAGAAATGAAGGGTTTATATTTTGTTTTATCATAGGTGTATTTTAAATCATAAAGACAGACTATCATCCAATAATCCAGAAAAAAAAAAACATGATACAAATGTTATAAATTGAGTTGTAATTCAGTGAGTAAAATAATTGATTCCCTACCAACCACTAGTAATTCTGGCTGCCACAGACTGGCTATGTGCTCATGTGGTTCACAGATTAGTCCTGTGAGTTTGACAAGGTGTTCCTAACGACAATGTATGTGTATGAAAGATGCCTGTCCACAGAATCATTTTCTTCCATTCAAACCTTACCATCATGGGACAAAGAGCTGTCAAAGGACATTAGGGACAAGATTGTAGACCTGCACAAGGCTGGAATGGACTACAAGATTATCAGCAAGAAGCTTGGTGAGAAGGAGACAACTGTTGGAGTGATTATTCACAAATGGAAGAAATACAAAATAACCATTAATCGCCCTTGGTCTGGAGCTCCATGCAAGATTTCGCCTCATGGGGTAAGGCTGATCATGAGAAAAGTGAGGTATCAGCCCAGAACTGCACGGGAGGAGCTTGTGAATGATCTCAAGGCAGTTGGGACCACAGGCCCCAACAAACCTTTGGTAACACAATATGCTGTCATGGATTGAAATCCTGCAGTGCCCACAAGGTCCCCCTCTTCAACAAGGCACATATACAGGCCTGTCTGCCATTGAACATCTAAATAATTCAAACTTCAGAGTATTGGGAGAAGGTGCTGTGGTCAAATGAGACCAAAATTTAGCTCTTTGGCATTAACTCAACTCTCTGTGTTTGGAGGAAGAAAAATGCTAAGACCGTAAGAACACCATCCTTACCATCAAGAACAGAGATGGAAATATTATGTTTTATGGCTGTTTCTCTGCTACAGGTGCAGGCCGACTTTGCTGTATTGAGGGGCCAATGAATGGGGCCATGTATTGTAAAAACTTGGATGAGAACCTTCTTCCCTCAGCCAGAACACTGAAGATGGGTTGTGGATGGGTCTTCCAGCATGACAGTGACCCAAAACATACAGCCAAGGCAACAAAGGAGTGGCTCAAAAGAAGTAAATTAAGGTCATGGAGTGGCCTAGCCAGTCTCCAGACCTTAATACTATAGAAAATGTATGAAGGATGCTGAAACTTCGAGTTGCCAAGCAACAACCAAGAAACCTTAAGGGTTTAGAGAAGATCTGTAAAGAAGAGTGAACCAAAAATCCCTCCTGAGATGTGTGCAAACCTGGTAACCAACTACAAGAAAGGTCTCACCTCAGTGCTTGGTGGAGAAACCCTTGTTGGCAAGCACAGTCATGTTTTGCTTGGGGATCAAATACTTAGTCTACTCACTGAGCTGCAACTCAATTTACATTTGTTTTGTGTTTTTTCTAGATTTTTGGTTCATATTCTGTTTCTATCATTTTAAAATACACCTATGATAAAAAAGTATAGACCCGTCATTTCTCTGTAAGTGGGCAAATCTGCAGGGGCTCAAATAATTTTCCCCCTATATGTGTTCATGCACACTATAGGCATTTTCATGAGTTTATAGGCAGAAACAATAAACCCAGAACTTGTGCATTCAGGAGACGTGCTTTTGAGCCTACAAAAAAAAAAAAAAAACACTCAAAAGCAAAATAACATGCATGAGTGCTTGTTAATGTATTCTAATGGCCAGAATTTCGGGCCAATACAATAATGCATTATCACATGCGCCTGCAAAAACATGGTTTATTACTGCATTTTTGATTCTGAAAACTGCTGTACCTCAAAAAATGTTTTTGAGGTTCTCAGTGTGCATGAGGCCTTGTGCTAACATGAGGGGACAAAAGCAGTTGTCACAGTTGCTTTCTGTTTATAGAGTGGTAATGCACTGTTTTGCCACCTGAGATCACAAAAAAAAGGGGGAGCCGTTAGGTTTTTCTGTATTTTAACTTGTGTTTGAAATATCTTCTGATACATATATCAGCGTCAACAACAAAAAGCTGTTCTAGTGTAGTAGCACAAAGAACTGACATTTCATCGATATCTGCATGTTGGAAGGTACACAGTTGAGTGAAAGTAAGGGTCAAAATTATTTGCTGTTAATGGGTTTCTTTAAATCAGATGTTGAGCAAGTGTTCTGAAAAAAACCTTTGCTGAGAGAACAATATAGACCATTGCTGGCATATTTTGCTAATTCTGGTTCCCCAGTTGTCATTCTAGCTCTCATGCCAACTCTTCTAGTCACTAACTTGGAATAACTGCAGTTCAATGACAGCCATTGCTATTTCTCTCATGAAAGGTTTTGTATAGCTTTTAATTTTTTTAATCACTTTTTCTGTCACTTTTTAAATGGCGTTTTTTTTTTCTTCTTCCTTTCCTTGCCTTCCTTCAGTGTGCTAATTAAGGGGAGGGGTTAATTGGTCACAGGTGCTCCAGGTCCTATATAACTTGCTGTAGAGCACACATTTGGGCCTGGCACTTTTTTCTGGCTGATAGCTAAAGAGTGGGAAATTTTGAATGGAGAGCAAAAAACTTTTACTTTGCTGGTGCTTGTAGTTATTTTCTTCTTTTGGGTCTTACTAAAAGCTTTTACTTTTTCAAATCACTTTTTCTGTCCCTTTTTAAATAGCATTTTTTTCTTATTCCTTTCCTTTCTTCAGTCTGCTAATTAAGGGGAGGGGTTAATTGGTCACAGGTGCTCCAGGCCCTATATAACTTGCTGTAGAGCTCACTCTGAGCTTGCTCATCCTTGAGCTTGCCTGTATTTTGCTTGCTGGACCTTTGACTAAGGAGTTAAAACACTGGAGTGGAAAACAGCAGTCTTCTTATTAGTAATATTAATATTGTAATTGGGATATGAGTGCTAGCTAGGTTGAAGTTTTTTTTTGCAGTGCCACATGTATGCAACAATGGAGCAATGGCTCCAGGATGGATACTGCTGCAACAGATGTGAGTGGTTTGCCCTTCTGGAAGCTCGCATTAGAGATCTGGAGGAGCAAGCTGCAAGACTGGGTGGAACCGACAACTTTGAAAGGGGTTTTCTGCTCCCTGAGCAGGTAGCTAATGGAATTGATATGGAGGGCCTAATCAGGATTATTAGGTAAGGAGATGAGTTGCTGTAACAAGAGGGAGTGGTAGGGGTTCACAGAAAAGGAAGGTCAGCCCTGGGTTTGTGCACCCAAACAGATTTGCCAAGTTGGGTGAAGATGTGGGGGGGTGGCAAGCTCAGGGCTGGCAGCCCTGGATGTCACTGCTATTCCTAATAGCTGTGAGGATAGACCATCTGGAAAAGGTGGTGAGGGTAGTGCAGGAAGGCCTAGACAGTTGGTAGTAGGGGATTCTATAATCAGAACTACAGAATAATTTGTCGCCAGGCTCGCCTCAACCAAATGGTTTGCTGTCTCCCTGGTGCTAAGGTTTGGCATGTGGTGAACTGGGTTGATAAATTACTGGGAGGGGCTGGGCATGACCCAGTTGCCTTGGTCCATGTTGGAACCAATGACAAAATACATGGAAGGTGGAGGCTCCTTAAGAATCTATTTAAAGAACTAGGTTGCAAGTTGAAGGGAAGGACTTCCAAGGTGATATTCTCTGAAATATTACCTGTACCATGTGCAACTCAGGAAAGATGGGGGGATTAGAGAACTCAATGCATGGCTAAAGACCTGGTATAAGAGGGAAGGATTTGGGTTTCTACAGCACTGGGGTGAATTTTCATTGGGGTGCAACCTATATGCTAGAAATGGTTTGTACCTAAATTGAAGGGTGTCTGCTGTGTGGGGGGAGAGGTTTATGGGGAGGCTAGAGGAGTATTTAAACTAGGATTGAGGGGGGAGAGAGAATTGGATTATAATGGGGTAGACAGATCAGACAGGGGTCAGTTCTTATTGGTGGGTGGAATGAAGGGAGGGCTATGGCAGATGGTAAGAAGGTTCCCATGTTGCAAACAACCATTGGAATTGGTACCATTTGTATGAGAATAAAAAAATGCAAAATACGTGTGCACAAGGTGTCAATGCATTAAAGTGTTTATTCACCAATGTCAGAAGTCTGCCAAGCAAAATAAGTGAGTTGGAAGCTTTGGGGCATGAACAAAACTATGATTTAATTGGTATTGCTGAATCTTGGCTTTAGTCTTCACATGACTGGGCCATTAATATTCTTGGCTATATTCTCTTTCAGAGAGACAGGGTAAATGGGAAAGGTGGTGGTGTCTGTATGTATGTGAGAAGTCATCTCAGAGCGAGTGTGAAAGAGGACCTAGTTGATGGAGAGTGTGATGAGGCTGAAGCATTATGGGTGGAACTGCACATGGGGGTGCGTACTCCAATGGTAATCTTGGGAGTTTGATATAGGCCTCCCACTTTTAATGAGGAGGTGGAGACTCTGCTCCTTGCACAGATTGCAAGGGCTGGGACAGTGATGATAATGGAGGATTTTAACTACCCAGAAACTGACTGGAGTAATGGTACTGCAGGAACAGTTAAAGGGCAAACATTTTTAAACCTACTTCAGGATAATTTTATGGTACAGGCCCCAACTAGGAATGATGATCTACTGGACCTGGTAATCTCAAACCATGCAGAGCTTATTACGAATGTCCATTTAAAAGAACATCTGGGTAGCAGTGACCATAACATGATTTCATTTATTATTCGCTGTGAACAGCAAGCACATACGGGGAAAAAAAATGCTCAATTTTAAGAGCTAATTTTCCAAGGCTAGGAGCTGCTTTCCAAGACTTAAACGGAGGGGGAATATTGGCATCGATAAACACAACACAGAAATGTGAGTTCAGCAAAAAGACTGCATATGAACACATTGCAAAATATATTCCCATGGGCAACAAGTTTAAAAAGCTAAAATTCAAACCTATGTGGGTTACGGCAACACACAAGAAACACTCATTATTTAAACATTACAAAGAATATAACAATATGCAAAAAGGAAATAAAGGCCGAAAAAATGTAAAATGAACATCATTTGCAAAAGATAGCAGAACAAACCCTCAAACATTCTTTAAATATAATAATAGTAAAAAGGTCCGGTCCGAGCATGTAGGCCCTTTACAAAATAATCTAGAGTGGGTGATGGGACGAAGGGAAGGCAAATGTATTAAATACCTTCTTCAGCTCTGTGTATACAAAGGAGCATGGGGGAGCTCTTGTCCATAATGGGCATGGTATTTACCGCTCCAGATGATCCACATTGGCTCACAATTGATATGATCCAAAAATATGTATACTGAATAAAGCACCTGGACTGGATGGCATACACCCACGGGTCCTTAAAGAATTGAGCTCTGTCATTTCAAAGTCATTGTTTTTAATTTTTAGGGACTCTTTAATAATTGGCATAGTACCACTGGATTTGCATAAGGCCAATGTGGTGCCGATATTTAAAAAGGGGTCAAATTATTTACCAAATAATTATAGATTTGTTAGTTTAACTTCTATAGTTGGAAAGATACTGGAGAGTTTAATAAAAGACCACATAGATAAGTTCTTTCTAGAAAAAAAATATTTTAAGCAACAGATAGCATGGATTCATGAAAAACAAGAGTTGTCAAACAAATCTGTTTTGTTTTTATGAGGAGCTGAGCAAAACCTTTGACAGAGAAGTGGCTGTGGACGTGGTATACTTAGATTTTGCAAAAGCATTTGATTTAGTTCCCCACACACAGCTAATGTGTAAGGTAAAGTTTACAGCCTTGGAAAAATTTATATACAAATGGATAGAAAACTAGCTAAAAGATTGTATTCAGAGAGTAGTGGTTAATGATTCATATTCTGAATGGTCTAGGGTTGTCAGTGTTGTACCTCAAGGTTCAGTGTTGGGATCCTTCTTTTTTAATATATTTATAAACAATATAGGGTCTGGAATTAAAAATCCCATTTCAGTCTTTGCAGATGACACCAAGCTGTGCAGTGGAATAACGTCCTTACAGGATGTCTCCAACTTACAAGCTGACTTCAATGCACTGTTTAATTGGGCAACTATGTGGCAAATGAGGTTTAATGTTGATAAATGTAAGGTTATGCACTTGGGCGCTAAGAATATTCATGCATCATACATACTAGGGGGGGTATAACTAGTGCAATCAATGGTGAAGGATCTGGGAGTTTTGGTAGATCACAAGCTTAATAATTGCATGCAATGCAAAGCTGCAGTTTCTAAAATGAGCAAAATCCTCTCGTATTAAGAGAGATATTTTACCCCTGTACAAATCATTAGTAACACCTCATCTGGAATATGCAGTTTAATTTTGGGCGCCAATTCACAAAAAGAACATTGGGGAACTGGAGAAAGTACAGAGAAGGGCAACCAAACTGATAAGGGGAATGGAGGAGCTCAGCTATGAGGAAAGATTAGAGAAACTGAATTTATTCTCTCTTGAGAAGAGGAGATTAAGGGGGGATATGATCAACATGTATAAATACATCAGTGGTTCATATAGTGAGCCCAGTGTAGAGTTATTCCCCCTGAGGTCATCACAGAGGACAAGGGGGCACTTCACATTTGGAGGAAAAGAAATGTAATCTCCAAACATGGAAAGGTTTCTTCACACTGAGAGCTGTGAAAATGTGGAATAGCCTCCCTCAAGAGTTGGTTCTGGCCAGCGCAGTGGATTGCTTTAAAAAAGGCCTGGATTCTTTCTTGGATACACAAGATAACTGGATACTAACATTTATAGGTAGATTTGATCCAGGGAATATCCAATTGCCTCTTGGGGGATCAGGAAGGAATTTTTTTCCCCTGCAGGAACAAATTGGATCATGCTTTGCTGGGGGGGGGGGGGGGTTGCCTTTCTCTGGATCGGTGGGTATAGAATTAAATTTTTTTTTTTTTAATGGTTGAACTGGATGGACTTTTGTCTTTTTTGAGCCAGACTAACTAAGTAACTATGTATATAGCAAAACTCCAGATTTGTTGAAAATAAAAATTCCCACCTCCCCCTGTCAGATATATGACAAATCGAGTAAACTTTACTGCAGGTCCATACCTCAGCTATTGAAATTCACTATGTCAGCATGTTTTCTGACTGATTTGGAAGCTTTCCCTGTTACAGTCATATTATCAGTTCCTATTTTGTACCAAGAGCCATTTAATCCTCTACTATCCTTTTAGATCTGTAGTTATCTGAGTTCTGTGGCTTGTGGACCTTGTTGACCAGGTCTGTGTATGTAGACCACCTTGTTACCTACATCATCTTCTTGCCCTATAAAAATAATCTAAGATTGGGATATAACAAAATATAAAGTAAATATCTCGTAAACCTTGCATGTTTAGAAAATATTTACTGTACCTACAGGTAAGCCTTAATATAAGCTTCCCTCTAGGTATAAAAAAAAAGGGGACTTTACCACCACTTTAAGGTAAAAATGTTTTCTATTTTTCTACCCCCCTTCCCTGCGTGAAGTGAAAGAGGGGAGAATAGATCGAGCACTGTGCATGGCTGTGTCTCTTCTCCCCTCTCTGAACTCTTCACCCAGCACTTGAGCAGGAGCCATTGGCTGTCAATCAAATGCAGTGAGGAGGAAGTGGGGGGGGGGGGCAGTGCTATGTCCTGCTGTGTAAGGCTATAGAGTGCGGCTTCATGGACACACAGCTTGGGAGTATGCAGACACTGTGTGCCTCCATAGCAAACAGATTGCTATGGGGATAAACAAAGAGCATCGGGGCCGCTCTGGGCAATGCCACTGTCGTAAGCATGCACAATAATGTCACATAATATGTAGTCCTCGCAATGTCGGCAAGATGCCATAGTAGCAAACACTTTACAAAATGGATTTCTACTGTCACCAGTGACATCTGCAGGGTGTAGGAGGAGGGCTAGGAACACCTGAATCATGCACCTTAGCTTGAGAAGCATTACTTAAGGGTCCATTCACATGGGGTGGACCAGTTTAGCTGATCCGCTTGCTCAACGAGGGATCTCTCCACTGATCCCCGTTAAGTAAGTGGATGACAGGTCTGTGTCCGCTCCACTGCTGCAGAGCAGACACAGCAGCTTGCTATCCTTAATGGGCAGTCGGATGAAAACGAAACACCTGTTCATTTCCATCTGATCCGACGGATGGAAAGGGAATTGGAACCCCTATCCGTCCCTTTTTTGCTGATCGGATTGGATGTCAGCGGGTGTAAACAGACACCTCTCCATAGAGAAGAATGGAAGTTCCACTCGGGTCTGCCTGAAAAATGTTCAGGCAGACCTGTTCGGAACGTCCATGTGAAAGAGGCCTAAGATGTGCAGGATTGGCAACTATGCCTTTATTTTGACATTTAAGTTTTTTTAAGATATTGGAGAGGTAATTTACAAGAATGTGAAAAAAATGTGTTTACCTATAAGGGCTACCACTGAGGTTTAAATACACTGCTCAAAAAAGTTAAAGGAACACTTTTTAATCAAAGAGCCCTATAAAATGACCTCCAGCAGGCCACTGGTGTGAATGTCTCGGACCAAACTATCAGAAACAGACTTCATGAGGGTGGCCTGAAGGCCCTACATCCTCTAGTGGGTCCTGTGCTCACTGCCTGGCACCATAGAGCTCAGTTGGCATTTGCCATTAACACCAAAATTGGCAGGTCCCGCCACTGACGCCCTGTGCTTTTCACAGATGAGAGCAGATTCACCCTGAGCACATGACAGATGTGAAGGGTCTGGAAAATGTTATGCTGCTTGTAACATCGTTCAGCATGACCGTTTGGGTGGTGGGTCAGTGATGGTCTGGGGATATCCATGGAGGGATGCACAGACCTCTACAGGCTAGGCAATGGCACCCTGACTGCCATTAGGTATCTGGATGAAATCCTTGGATCCATTGTCAGACCCTACGCTGGTGCAGTGGGTCCTGGGTTCCTCCCGGTGCAAGACAATACCCAGCCTCACAAGGCAAGAGAATGCAGGCAGTTCCAGAAGGATGAAGGAATTTATACCATTGAATGGCCCCCTGATGCCTTACTTAAATCCAATAGGGCACCTCTGGGATATCATGTTTCGGTCCATCGGACACTGCCATGTTGCACCGTAGACTGTCCAGGAGCTCAGTGATGCTCTGGTCCAGATCTTGGAGGAAATACCCCAGGACATCATACGTTGTCTCATTAGGAGCATGCCCCGATGTCAGACATCATACAAGTATGTGGGGGCCATACAAGCTATTGAGTACCATTTTGAGTTGCTGCAATGAAATTTCAGCCTGCTGCATACTTTTTTCACTTTTTGGTTTTTGCGGTGTCTTTGAATTCAGTCCTCTGTAGGTTGATCATTTTCATTTCCACCAAACAATGGGACATCCTTATGTTCCTAACACATTACCCAGTTCATATCAGTATAGATATCCAGCATGATATTTTTCCCCATTGAGATCTGATGTAATTTCAAAGTGTTCCTTTAATTTTTTTTAAGTAGTGTGTGTATGTATGTATGTATATATATATATATATATATATATATATACAGTGGGGATCGAAAGTTTGGGCACCCCAGCTAAAAATTTGTATTAATGTGCATAAAGAAGCCAAGGAAAGATGGAAAAATCTCCAAAAGGCATCAAATTACAGATTAGGCATTCTTATAATATGTCAACAAAAGTTAGATTTTATTTCCATCATTTACACTTTCAAAATAACAGAAAACAAAAAAATGGCATCTACAAATGTTTGGGCACCCTGCAGAGTTAATATCTTGTACTGCCCCCTTTGCCAAGCTGAGACCTGCCAGTGTCATGGATTGTTCTCAATCATCGTCTGGGAAGACCAGGTGATGTCAATCTCAAAGGTTTTAAATGCCCAGACTCATCTGACCTTGCCCCAACAATCAGCACTATGGGTTCTTCTAAGCAGTTGTCTAGAAAACTGAAACTGAAAATAGTTGACGCTCACAAAGCTGGAGAAGGCTATAAGAAGATAGCAAAGCGTTTTCAGATGTCAATATCCTCTGTTCGGAATGTAATTAAGAAATGGCAGTCATCAGGAACAGTGGAAGTTAAAGCAAGATCTGGAAGACCAAGAAAAATATCGGACAGAACAGCTTGCAGGATTGTGAGAAAAACAATTCAAAACCCACGTTTGACTGCACGATCCCTCCAGAAAGATCTGGCAGACACTGGAGTTGTGGTACACTATTCCACTATAAAGAGATACTTGTACAAATATGGTCTTCATGGAAGAGTCATCAGAAGAAAACCTCTTCTACGTCCTCACCACAAAAATCATCGTTTGAACTTTGCAAATGAACATATAGACACGCCTGATGCATTTTGGAAACACGTTCTGTGGACCGATGAGGTTAAAATTGAACTTTTTGGCCGGAATGAGCAAAGGTACGTTTGGAGAAGAAGGGGCACAGAATTGAATGAAAAGAACCTCTGTCCAACTGTTAAGCATGGGGTTGGATCAATCATGCTTTGGGGTTGTGTTGCAGCCAGTGGCACAGGGAACATCTCACAAGTAGAAGGAAACATGGATTCAATAAAATTTTAGCAAATTTTGGATGGTAACTTGATGCCATCTGTGAAAAAGCTGAAGTTAAAGAGAGGATGGCTTCTACAAATGGATAATGATCCTAAACACACCTCGAAATCCATAGGGGATTACATCAAGAGGCGTAAACTGAAGGTTTTGCTATGGCCTTCACAATCACCTGACCTCAACATAATTGAAAATCTATGGATAGACCTTAAAAGAGCAGTGCGTGACAGACAGCCCAGAAATCTCAAAGAACTGGAAGACTTTTGTAAGGAAGAATGGGCAAAGATACCTCAAACAAGAATTGAAAGACTCTTGGCTGGCTACAAAAAGCGTTTACAAGCTGTGATACTTGCCAAAGGGGGCAGTACAAGATATTAACTCTGCAGGGTGCCCAAACTTTTGCAGATGCCATTTTTGTGTTTTCTGTTATTTTGAAAGTGTAAATGATGGAAATAAAATCTAACCTTTGTTGACATCTTATAAGAATGTCTAATCTGTAATTTGATGTCTTTTGGAGATTTTTCCATCTTTCCTTGGCTTCTTTATGCACATTAATACACATTTTTAGCTGAGGTGCCCAAACTTTCGATCCCCACTGTATATATGTGTGTGTGTGTGTGTGTATATATATATATATATATATATATATACACACACTCACCCACTGGCCACTTTATTAGGTACACCTCTTCAAATGCTTGGTAGCAAGGTGAAGAAAACATCAGAATGGGGTAGAAAGGGCATTTAAGTGACTTTGAACATGGAATGATTGTTGGTAGCAGATGGGCTGGTCTGAGTATTTCACCAAGCTGCTTTGGTGTTAATGAAATTAACAACCCCCTCTCCTACTTAACTGATCAGATCAATATCTCAGGAGATTAATTGATGAGGCTACACTGTGTTTAAAAAGTGTTTCTTTATTCTTTTTTTTGAGCCGTGTGTATGTATATATACACGCATACACACACATTTGTATAAAACTCTTACAAAACCACCTTCTTAACACACAAAATGTTTTTCATTACAAAGTTAGAAAAATACAAAAAACAAGTTAAAATCAAGGTATGCCTATTAAAAAAACAAAAATGGCCATTTAAATGGATATATGCATACGTCCTAGAATGTAAATATGTATATAAACTTAATCATAGAGAACATATTAAACAAGAATGTAGTGATCATATAGGAATAGTGGTGGTACTCTATAACAAAACAAAAGTTCCTCAAATGCTTACAAAAATCCTTGCGTAAATAAAACAACCGTAGAAAGATCGATCAAAAGTAAATTGGTTTATCCACTTCATTCACAAGGATAAGGACTTATTGCTGTAGCTCCTCCAGACCAACTTCAAGGAGGACACATCACAAAGAAGGCTGTTAGCTGATAGAATCTTCCAAGCATAATTACATCCATGAACTGAAATTAGCACGTTGGGGTGATATAGCAGATCTGTAGGCACTTGATTTTAACTTTTGTTTTTCTACCTTTTTAATAAAAGAAATTAAGAAGGTAGCATTAGAGTTATGTATATGTTTTTTTCTTTGTTTCCTTTTTTCATATATTTGAACATCCGTGGTAACTGAGGTAGATTTTTTTTTTTCATCACAGTAGGTTTTTAGTAGTAGTTTTCTGCTCTGGGCTCTGTGAGTATTTGATAGTCTTTTCATACAAAGTAATTTATTCTTTAATGCTGTGGGCTTTAAGGTCTGTCCATAATTTTGGTTGCTCTGTTTAGACTGCAGAGTGCTTCATAGACCTTGAGTACGAAAGGTTGTAGAAAACCAAACACCATTTTGCAAGATTGCTTAAAAAATTGTTTGCCAAATGTAGGTTACAAGGAATGGTGCCATCAGGTCTGCAGCATGCTGTCAATGGCTCTATGAAGCAGTAACACTGCTGCCAGTGTAGCTTTGAATCATTGTAATAGATGACAGTGGGTCAAAGAGTAGTGCATATGCTTCAATGTTTTTTTTTTTAATATATTTTAAAGTTAAAACTTTTTGTTTCGTTTTCATCATCTACAAGAACTGATAACTGGAGAAGATGGATCAACCCACAAACCAGCAAACATGCCATTAAGTACTTTAACTAGGCCATTAAAGCCTACACATATACGAGATGTGTCCAGAAAGTACTGAGAATATTTTTTTTTTATTATTTTACAATTGAACATTGTCTCCTTCAAAATATGTACCTTGAGTGTACAAAATGCTCCCAGCTATTTTTCCATTCTCCATAGCATCTCTGGAAGTCTTCAAGTGGGACAGCGTTTAGAGCCTGCCTAGTGACTCTTTGGACATTATCTACACTACCAAAATGGTGTCTTTTTAAACCCTTCTTCATCTTTGGGAATTGAAAAAGTCGCAAAGAGTTGACAGTGTTCCTTCTGATCAGGTGACAAGTTCTTTGGAACAAGTTTTGCACACACTTCTCATGTTCAAAGTCATGATTTAATGGACAATTGGCTTGGTGATTCCCGTTTCTTCTGCAGTCATTCTGATAGTGAGCCATTGGTCATGGTTGAGAACAGACCTCACTTCATCCACATTCTGTTCCGTTTTTGACAAAGAAGGCCTTCCTGATTGTTGTCGTCTTCGACACCTTCTCACCCTTCCTTGAAGCCTTGTGCAGATGATAGTGCAGCTTCTCCATGTTTTCCTCACCATTTCCAAAGTTTCTGATGCACTTTTACCCAAATTCACACAAAATATTTATATTGTACTGCTTTTCCAAACTTGCTTGCATTTTTCTTAATATGAGGCACTTGAACAGGGTGTCACAAAAAAGAATGTCTCGACTCTGACAGGGCTGGAATGCAAGTGTTGTAACATATACCTAGCACCCCACCTCAAGTGGCCTTGGCCAGCTTCTCCCTTCACAGAGCCCTTTTTGAGCGAAGGAACTTCATTCTGATTACATTCTAGACACACCTTGTATGTTACAGGGCGGGGGCAACTGCCGCAAATGTGTGGAGGCTCCCCCACCTTGCCAGAGAACAGTAGCTGAGGGCCCATGTATTGCAATCTGGAAGGCTAAGGTTGCCGTTTTAATTTTCAATATTTTAAATGTGCGTGATCAGAAATGAAATGCAGGCATCTCTGGAGCATATGCAATCAGAAAGTGGCTGCTGGCTGCCTTATACAAAATATAAAAGTAAGACACTGCAGCATAATTTGAAGCTGTTCTAACATTTTTAAGGTAAAGTGTATGTTTGCCCAAAATCTATTTTTCATTATGCTTAGTAATGTGTGTGCAGTTTTCTAAAATAAATTCCTCATCGAGTGAGGAACACAGGAAGTATTTGACCTTTAGGTTATACTGCCAATGTGCAATGAACACTGGCAAACCCAAACGTTTCTAGGCCAGCCAAGAAATAACTCTTATCCAACTACCAGCATGCCTCAGCTTTTTTTTTTTTCCTTTTCTTTTAGTTCTAGTGCCCTATGGATGCCCTTTTTCAGCTCAGCTATTAAAAAACTAACTTCTTTCTCGTCAGCACTTTTCATTTGAATTTGAATTAGGATCTTTCCCTACATCACTGCTAGAGCTGATCTCTACAATTATTGCTACCTATAAAGAAAGTGCAGCGCTTGTACATTAAAACATGCAAAAATATCAAAGTGCAAGAATATGTCACTGCAAAACGCAGGTCGGGTATAGTTATACTACCCCTTATGAGTCTCAATATGTCACACAAATATAGTTCACAATCTCCCAGTGAGTTAGGTGAGGTGAAGGATCAGATGGATCCCTGTTGACACGTAGTGAAAATCAAAAGGTGATATGTGGTGATATCCAAAACTGATAAAAGATTGTGCACTCACCAGATGCACAACCAATATGCGCATGTAAGAGATAACCCCTCTTAAGGTATGGTTCCAGGATTCATCAAGGACAAGATCTGGTCAAACTCTGCGTAGTAGACCCTCCGCTGTCATGCATGGCTCTGTCCCCTATTCCACTTTATTCTGCCGATAATTGGAAGCTCACCAGAGAGCCCCAAAAAGAAACAAGGAGGCCAGAATAGCGTGATACCGCTAAAAACAATACTGACCAGATAAGAAAGTTGACCGCCGGGACCCCAGTGGTGCCGGCGGTGGTAAACGTCACTGTGTCGCAGTTCTGGGCCCAGAGCATACCCCCTATGAGTAAGTGCGGTTGCACGAAACGCGTCAGGGAGGAACTGCGGCACAGTGATGTTTACCACCGCCGGCACCACTGGGGTCCCGGCGGTCAACTTTCTTATCTGGTCAGTATTGTTTTTACCATACCCTTCTTTGCTGAAATAAACGCACGCATGTTTAAGCGGTATCACGCTATTCTGGCCTCCTTGTTTCTTTTTGGGGCTCTCTGGTGAGCTTCCAATTATCGGCAGAATAAAGTGGAATAGGGGACAGAGCCATGCATGACAGCGGAGGGTCTACTACGCAGAGTTTGACCAGATCTTGTCCTTGATGAATCCTGGAACCATACCTTAAGAGGGGTTATCTCTTACATGCGCATATTGGTTGTGCATCTGGTGAGTGCACAATCTTTTATCAGTTTTGGATATCACCACATATCACCTTTTGATTTTCACTACATGTCAACAGGGATCCATCTGATCCTTCACCTCACCTAACTCACTGGGAGATTGTGAACTATATTTGTGTGACATATTGAGACTCATAAGGGGTAGTATAACTATACCCGACCTGCGTTTTGCAGTGACATATTCTTGCACTTTGATATTTTTGCATGTTTTAATGTACAAGCGCTGCACTTTCTTTATATGTGAATCTTTGGAGGTTTTTTTGGTGCCTTTTGTGTTCAGCGGCTTCGTTTTTTAGCGCTCACTTATACCCATTGTTACAGCAATTATTGCTACCTGGCACTGGTGTCCTCACCTCAACCTGACTTTTGAATTGTCATAACTGGACCCCACTGGACTGTACAATTTTGGACCAGCCTGGGAATGACCTTTGAACACTTCTATTCCACAAAAGGCCCTTTCCAGACCATGTTCTGATAATAAGTTAGCCACAAAGCATTTTTCAAATGTCCACAGACTCTGGTGTTGCCTAAGGCCTTTCCCTTTTGTCTGAAGACTTACTCAGTAAGTAGGCCAGTCAGCCTGAGGACCTGGAGCTACTCCATTTCCATAGATTGCTGGGTGCCTTTTAAATTTCCTGTTTTCAATAGGTTTTCACCATCGAAGGCCTGAACCAGGTGGAACTGAGGCGATGTCATATGCTGGGTGGAGTCTCCTCCATGCAGAATGGAGGAAGCATCTCCCCACTGCTTAGGTGTCTTAGCACTATTCAGTTGCAACATGCCTGTTTCTGTTAGGGTAATACAGCTGGTTTGCCTCTAACAAATCTGGCCACGTTTGTTCCATGCCTTCTGAAGGTGCTGACATCTGCAACCTGGAATCCTGTTATCCTTGGTTCATAGAGTCTAACTCATCATCAGAGTTTTCCCTAGCCCCTTTGCATGGGACCAAGTTCCCTGTGATGTCAGCTAGGGTATCTACTACAGTCATGCAAGACTTTGTGGCCCAATTCCACTCAGTTCCTTGCTGGCTCTGACCTCAGAGGAATTAAGCATGTTCCCCTGTCTTCCCTAGTATATTCTATGGCTGATCTGCCCATGGTCCTGGTGGCTGAGCCACCAGTTGCAGTGACAACATCTGAATTACTCCAGTCCTTACCTTTTATGAGATTATCCTTGAGGAGTCTCATTCTTATGCTATTACTCCAGAATTCGGAGACTGTTTTGGCATTCTACTCTGAAACTGAAGGAACAGTCTGCTGTTTCCAGTCTGAAATGTTGCAGACCCTGCAGCTGCAACGACCTACCATTTGCATCTGCACTTTGAGGTCTTTGACTGTGGGCATTGAAAACACCCTGTCATGTCCCTGACACCCCTCAACCATTTACTTAGACTTATTTCTGTTTGGAAAGGATTTTGTCAAACAGGGTTCTACCACAGTGCATTAATCAGTGGCCTTTTTTTTTTAACAAGGAAACCACTAGGATATTGGAAGCCATTTCTGCATTCAAGTGTTCTACAAATCAATCGTTGGAATCACTCTTAAAGCACTGAAGTCCAGGGCAATTTTGTATTTTTTCACACACAAAAAAAGCATTTTTGCTAGACATTTACCTAAAACCCTCAAACAATTACATATTTTTTTAAAGCAGAGGTCCTGTTGAAAAAATGGTGGGAGCTGCATATTTGTATGCTGCATAGTATTTTCACAACTGTCTACTAAACGCATATGTTCAGGCTCAAATGCTGTAAAATCAATTTTAGTGTGCACAAACACAATATAATACCCAATTATTTGGACACGTTTGCCTTGTGCAAAAGGGGTGAGGGAGGTGTGTTTAAATTTAAACTATCCCTTGGGCGGGTCACCTGGTCGATCCAGTTGGATAACACTACAGCGATGGCATGCCTCAGCTGTTAAGAAGGAATAGGGGATCTTACTGCGATAACAGGTAGCTTGGATCCTGACCTGGGCACGCCTGTTCTTTGTATCTAAGGTGTGAACAGTTGGTGAAAAGGCTTCCCCAGCTGATTACTTCTGGACATGAGGGAGTGACCCATACACCCAAATGCGTTCCAGAACCTGTGTTGCAGCTTGAGGACGCTGTACTGTTTTTTCTCCAAGTGCAGGAATCCTCTAGTGGTAACAGTAGTGGCTTCGGTGCCTCTGTGGGATCTATAGACTCAGATTTAGGGCTTTCATCTTTAATACTTTATCTCAAGTCTGCATAGCAATCAAGAAATGAGGGCTTTCTGATAATCTTCCTTGCTCCGGTTCGTCCAAAGCAAATGTAGTTAGCGGACTTGATAAGGCTCCTGACTATTGCTAAATGGGCTCTAACAGATCATTGAATTTGAGGAGTCAGAAGTATGTCTAAATCTGTAATTTTACTATGCTCAAGAATAAGAAGGATATTCTATCACGGTCTACCATAAATCTTCACCCAAGGAGTATTTTTCCTTATTGCAGATAAGTTTGGCTAGAGCTTACCTCTAAGCACTATCAGTTAGGGAATCTTCCCTGCTAGTTTTGTTTAAGCATGTTACCTTTTTATACGGTCCTTGTATAGGAAGTTCCCATTTACCTACCCCTGTGTGGCCATTTAGACTTTTTGAAGGCAATTCTACTCTTGTCCATCCTCAAAGGGTCCTTTCCAGAAAGTCATCACCTCTGTGAGGTGAGTGCCTGACCTGCCAGCCTTTCCATGCATAGAACTCCATTTCCATTGGGCCTGTAATGGGATTAGGTGAGCCTAGGTCTTTCTTATGACCTAGGGCAATTTCTGCTGTTATCGTCCTTCAGTCATTGTCCTGCTCTAGTTCTCATAAGAGGAGGTCCTCTTCCTTTTTTGGCTATGCTGTAATTTCATGCTGTAAATCTTTCAGCTACTGACTTCTATAGAATGATTTGGTTTCTTGTTCTACCTTTTGAGTGAAACGATCTTCCAAGCTTGGTCTTGAGGATTGTTTTCTTTTTTTTTTCTCTGTCAAGACATGCTTCATGTCATGACATGCCTTCAATACGTGCGTGGGTGTTTCTTGATCTTTCTGACATCCCTTTCCCAATGCCAGGCTGCTATCTGGTCATCTATTCTCACATTTTTTCTACCAACAGGAGGTTACTGATTCATAAGATGCCAGCTTTGGATGTTGGGCCTATTAGCAATTATTGCCCACTCCCCCAGTCCGACAGCTTTTCGACATCCCATAAAAGACTTCCTTTGTTCCTCAATAAATGAGAAAGAAAATAGGATATTTGGATGAACCAACATCTTTTTCATGGAGTCCATTGAGGAGCATATATCCCACAACTCTGTGTTTTTGATTACACTCTCTGTACTGCTTGCTACAAAAGTGAGGCATGCTGGTAGTGGGAGGTGAAAATCTTTGCACCCAGTGGACTTAAATGAAAGAGTTTATGGTAAGTACAAAAAAAACTTATACTTTAATCATACAGTACAGGACTTGTATTCTTAGACCACTGACTATCTGCAGGCTACCTTCAGGTAACTGGACATTGGTAAAAACATGCTAGGGCTGTCCCTACAGTGTGTTCATATAACCTCGCTCACTCCTTTTGGCTCCAATTTCTTGCTAAAGTCTTTAGGTGATGGACCTGTTCTTCTCTGGAGAAGTATGTTTCTTAGTTTCCTGATCAGTTACCCTTCATGTGTTCCTGGACCCCACTGTGTGTGGCTGGCCTACAGTATTTGCTTAGGGCACTGGATCTTGTGTTATACACTCACCTACAGCTGGAGGAAGATATTTCACTTTTACATATAAAAAGGCTTCTTCACATCAAGAGCTGTGAAAATATGGAATAGACTTCGAGAATTAGTTCAGTTCAGTAGATTGTTTTAAAAAGAGCTGGATGCATTCCTAAATATACAAAATATAACTAGATATTAATAAACTTTGGCTGCTAGGGCATTTGGAGAAATGCCCAAACATTTACCAACTTTTTGACCAGAGCCAAATGCAATGTAAAAATAGCAATATTACTTCTGCTCTTCTATGACAACTTCCTGCTATAAATGGTTGATAAGGATGCCAGTGGGGGGGGGGGGGGGGGGCAGGCACCACCAAGTCCCTCACAACCAGGGATGTCACCAGCCCCATTCAATGACATGGCTGGGAATAGGTTTTTTTTTTTTTTCTTTTTCTAAAAGCAAAAGGTGCAGGAGTAGTTTAATAAAAAAAAACAGCAGGCGGTTCCCCCAAATTTATACCAAACCCTTTAGGTAAGTTGTATGCATCACACACATGCTCCACTTTACAGGCAGGGCCAAGGCATTTTCAATAGAGATTTGCATTTTTAGTGTTTTAATTTTAAGCGTTACTAAATCTGCTCCTCACCAAATGGAATAAAGGAAAAAAATGCCCAGCCCTCCAATATCATTTGTTTTATAATCCCTTACATACTAGCCCAGAACTGTTTTTCTGACATTCTGCTCCCATTGACTTCAGTGGAGTTTGGATTTGGCATCCAAACTTTAGTAATGTTCACCAAACCCTGCTCAAACTGAACCCAGGTCACTATTTATGGCCCTGCTCTCTTACAACAATTACAACTGATGCCCTCAGGTTTATTGTTTTTGTGTTCACTGGCTGGAGAATGTAATTTGCCAGTTCCCAGTATGTCCATTATGCTTATGCGTAAGAGTTTGTAACTAAAACCTTGGTCTGAGTGTAAAAAGCATATTCTACACATGTGTTTGATGGTGAAATATTCATCAAATAAGTTACTGGGAAAAGCTACTTCTACTCCACAGGAAAAAAACCTATGTCTTCTACTCCTACAGCTACTACTTCTACTCAGCAAAATAGATTTTTATGTTCTCCCCAAGCCTCAACCCTTAAAACTAAGCCTTAAGACTTCCTTTCATCACTAACTCACTAAGCTCACCAAGCTTACCTAGAAGCCCTCCTCTCAATGAAGGGACACTCCCACTCCTTAGAGGTAGGGGATGTCTGTCCATTGTGGCATTTACGTCAATCAGGATCCAAGATATCCCAGACCTCTGGGTCCAGTCTGTCATTTCAAAGGGGTAAAAATAGAATTGCTATCTTTTCCTAATCTTTGCATTTTACCTTCCAATCCTCCAGCCTCAGAACAAAGGAAGGCAGATTTAATGACTGCCTTACATTAATTTCACTCACAAGGGGTTGATGTACCATTTTCTTCAGAAGAACGGTTTCAAGATTTCTATTCAAATCTAATCACAGTCCCAAAACAAAATGCTTAAATTTGTCCAATGCTAAACTTAAATCTCTAATCAACCTTCTCTGCCTAACAAAATTCTGGATGGAATTGAAGATATTCATAATTTCTTCCCTCTTCTCACATCAGTAAACATACAAGATGCATACCTACACATCTCCATCTTTGCAGCTCCACCATTCAGGATCTCCTCTGTACCTTGAGTGCTCACAAAAGTGCTTGCCCTGCTTCAGGCTCTACTAAAAACCTATCTGGATGACCTACTAAAGGCTTCTTAGGCATACATTTATCTGCCAATGTTCAAGGGGTTATTCAGTTCTTTCAAACCTTTGGCTAAATAATCAAACTTTCCAAAGTCTACTCTGCAGCCCTTACATTGTTTGGAGTAGGGGAAAGAACAAAGAGAGGGCCTGGAGTACCTGGCTCTAATTTTGGACATAGCCCAGGTCAGAATCTTCCTTCTTCAGAAATTGCTTCCCTTAGATCAAAACAGCACCTCTCCGTTAACTTTTGCATTAGAATTATGGGACTCATTGTGGCCTTGAAGGCAGTTTCCTTTGCCAAGTTTTTACTTTGGACCTATTCAAACCAACATACTCATGGAAAGCAGATCCAATCCTTGGATCACTTCATCTTCCAGCCAAAGTTTGCCTTGGAATTGGGAAAATTGATTTTTTTTTTTTTTGCATGCCTTGGAAAGGTAAAAATAGCAGATGCCAACCTTGCAAGCTGGGAAAGAGTTAACAACTCTTTGACTGTTCAGGGGTCATGGTCCCAGAGGGGTTGAAGCTTCCCATTGACATTCTGAAATTGAGTCAGCCTATTACCTCTGCAACATTTTACCTCCCTTCTGAAAGGTCACCCATTCAGAAAAACAAGTCTGATTCTATCTGAGGCAGAAACTTACATTCCAGCTTTCTCAGCAGTCCCTGGACTGGACAACTGGCAAGTAGTGGACTTCATACACCACTAGCACAAGTGGTCTTTGCAACCCTAGCATCTTGTAAAATCGTCAAAGGTGAGGAAACCAGATGTGGGCATCCTGGCCTCCAGGTTCAACAGCAAGCTAGAAAAAATCTAAGCAAAGCTAGGAAACCCCTAGCCTTCATAATAGATGCTCTGGTGATTCCTTGGACTCTTTAATTTTGAAGGTGATTTCTTGGATGCTTTAATTTTGAAGAAAATCCCCCCTTAACTGCTGTGCAAGACAGAAGAGGAAAGAGTCCCAGTGATTCTCATAGATTGTGGTACACAGACATACTGTAGTGAGACTTCTGCCTGCGAGCCCTGGCATTTAATGTTTATCCTGCTACACAATCTCTGGCTCAAAGGATAAGTTCACCTTTGGGAACATGTTTCACCCATTTTTAAGGGTGGAACATGTAAAATGTTTCCAATGCTGCAGCCATTGCCTGCTGCCACCCCTCGCTTTGACAGAAGTACAGGGAGATGTTCTCCCGTACTATCTGTCAGATTTGAAAACCACACAGCCGCAGACTTCTGTGAATGAATGAAGTTTCTTGGGAGAGTGCATATGATCAGCACAGGGCCAGTCAGCACTGTCTAGACAGAGGGTCAGGGGTTTTGCATCCTCCTACAGCAGAAACAAAACTCCTCCTACAAGTTTTAACCAGTTTTGCATTTCCATGTTCTGTGTACTGTTGGAGACCAGATATAGTGAATGCAGGGTCCTGGGTTTAGTAACACTTTAATATATTTGAAAACCATTTTGGGATTTTTTTTTTAGTCTCATCAATCTGTCTTTCATAATCTATTTTAGCTGCCCCAAACACGCTCTTGCATTGCTTATTGCACTCTTTGTAGTTTTGGAATGCCAAAGATTACCATTCCACCCTATACTTTTTAAAGGACAGTCTTCTCATTATGCATTTTTACATTGGTATTCACCCAGGTTTAATATTTGCTCTTTTTTATTTGTTTCCCATTGGAATTCAATGACTAAATCCATTGTTAAATATGTCCTTTAAAGCACTCCCACTTTTCTTCAGTGTTCATTGTTTCAAGGATTTAATCCCATTTAGTGCCATGTAGTATGAAACACAGCTTAGTAAAGTTGCTCTTTTGAAATATAGTGTTACCGTTGTGTCTCCTTTTCCTATAATTTATTATAAGTGTAATTACTCTGTGATAATTGTTTCCTTAGTTATTCCTTACTGCGACATCTGCAGTCAATGTCATGTTGTTTGTAATTAGTAGGTCCAGCAGAGCATTATTTCTAGTTGGGGCTTCCAGCATTTGAAATTGTCCTGCATACCGTTCAAGAAACAAGTCTTAGTTGAGTACGTAGTTCCATCTGCTCAGTCAGTATCAGGATAGTGGGAACTGTGCAGTGTGAAAGTAGATTATTCTCTTCCTTCTTAACATATAGCATACACCCACAATTATTTTACAATTTATTTCATCCTTTTGAAGTGCCACAAAGTGTCCACGTCCTCATTAGCCCCGTTAGTTATGTCATCCCTCATATGCATCATGAAATCCCTCTTGACATACAGGCACACCCCTTTTGACAACGTACATGGTAGGAAACGTGTTGAGGAGCCTGCACACCGTGACATCATGCCGCCGGATCGTGGTGGTCCGGCGGCCATCTTTGCCTACCAGCTGGTCAGTGTGTTAGGCAGCTTTGTGCTGCATGTACTCCTATTCATACAGAAGCTGTCTGGATTTTAATCTTTGCACAATAAAACCCTATATTAATACCAAATTACTACACTATGGGCACCATCCTTTTTTGCTCTGCACCTAGCATTTAATTTCTCAGGAACCCAGGTGACCATCCCAGTGTCCAGAGGAGGGAGATCCACATCAGGCCATATTCCAGCTTACCTTTAGGGGGACCTCTGGCTGACTTATCACCCCAGACTCCAGAGGAGGGTTATCCATCCCATGCTGTATTCCATCCTACCATAGAGGTGACCTCTGGCTGATTACCACATATTAACATACTGCGCATTTAAAATGCGCATCTGGTGAGTGTGTATTTTTACTATACCCCGCACATCACCGGAATATATGATTGCATGCTACTGGGATAACAAGATTTACCTTTATCCGGATTACTGATATTTATTGGAACTTTTATTTATCTTAATTCCATCTGTTTGGACGTTCATAATTATTTATTCATTTCTTTGATTATCCACCATTATTTATGACATCATATATCTCTGGATAATTAGCACTTTATTTGGGTATCATAAAGCACTTTATATGTATTATCAACTATTTATTCCGGATCATTAGCACTTTATATAGATATCAAGCACTTGAGATTATATAGTCATTTACGTAAATCCATTTTAGTGCTGCACATATATGTATTTATTTGTCATTTAGAAGGTATACGGTTTTCTTTTTTAGTGTACTAGCTGCTTTTATTATTGAGTGCACGCTGAGTCCCACATTTAAGTTACACTCCTCCCCCTCTTCTACTTATCCTGCCCCTCCTATACAAGGGAGTACGCTTCTAGCATTTTTTAACATGTCTTTTCATTTTATACACCTACATATTTTATAATTTCTTGCTCTTGGGTTACAGCACAATTCATCCAGCCTATAAGTATTAGTCCTCAATACTTTAGTTGCTCTATCAGCTGGTTTGAGGCCCCCTTCCCCTCAATATATATATATATATATTTCACTGATCCACGACCACACACACACACACACTCTAGTTTAAAAGTTCATCTAACCTTCTGCCCATCTTCTCCCCCAACAGAATCTTTCCTGTTTAGGTGCAGTCCGTCCCTGCTGTAGAGCAGATAACCGACCAAATAGCTGTCACAGTTTTCAATGAACCCAAAACCATCCTTGTTCCACCAGTTTCTAAGCCACTTGTTAAACTTTCTAAGCTCATGCTGCCTCTCTTGTGTGGCTTGAGGTTCAGGCAGTATTTCTGAGAATACTCCCTACTGGAGTTCTTTTTCTTTAACATACCACTTAAGTCACTGAAATCATTTTTAAGGACTCTCCGTCATTCTCTATGTCATTTGTAGCGATATGTACCATGACAGCTGAGTCCTCCCCAGCCCCACCCAACAATCTGTCCATCCAATCTACAATGTGCAGATCCCAAGTGCCTGGCAAATATACTGTTCAGAATTCACCGTCTTTGTCGAAGATTGCCATATCGGTCCTAATAATGACAACAAGAAGTTGAAGTGTGTCTCTAGTGAAAACTTTTTTTTTCTTTGATAGAGCTGAAGAGGGTTAGAATCTCTATGCACTTTTTCTTGTGCTCACACTGGGAATGTTTATCCTCTCTATTTTATCTTGATATCTTTGATACCAGGACAGAGAGGAATGGGAAATCCACATTTTATGGTTGTCACTGTAACAGGAGGTAAGAGGAAATCTTCTATTACCTGTTTTGATTTCTCCTTCTGAATTCTATAGTGGTAAATACTGACAAAGGGTTCAATCATTCACTAATATTTATCCAAAACTAACAAAAAAGTTTATGGCTAGACTAATTCCAGCCATTTGCCAAACTATTTAAACCAGCTTCCTCCAAACTGCTAAACCTATTCTGGTTGTGACAATCACTCCCCCAAAGCCGCACTCCTTCCCATTCTCTGACCAGTTTTGTTAATGCCCCTCTTGCTGATGTCATCATGTACAATGCAGAGCCAGTGGCTGCCACTATTGCTACACTGTGTGATGACACACGAACTCCAGCCCACATTCCAGTGTTAGAGAGCAGAGAGGCCAACTGATTGTCATGGAACCATGGGATAAAGTGAGTATTACTTGGTGTTCTCCCCTAGACGAAATAGGCAATACATTCTTTATCCTCTGTGGAATGGGGGTAAGTTTAATGATTTTGCGTTGCCCAGAGTTCAGTTTTAAAGTGATTGTAAACCCTCAGCTTGTAAAACAACACATTCAGTTTAAAATAGAAATGAAAGGCAAACCATTTGTGTATGGTTCTAAAAAAACAATAAATACCTTTTTTATAAGTGATCACATTCCCTCTGTTCTCAGCTGCATAAAAGCTATGGGAAGAGAAACAGCATCACACTGATCTTCCCAGTGAAAGGCTGTTCAGGTGAGGTGTTTCAGGACAGGTTTGATCATTGGAGGAGAACAGGCTGAGTTCCCAGAACAACTAGAGAACTTGACCACGGTTTGTTCTCAGGCCTAGTGTAGTCAGTTTTTAACAGGAAGGGACTGGCAGGAACACCAGAGATTTCACACAAAGGAAGCAATAGAAAGAAAGACCACAGGATACTTTTTCATACAAGTACATGGTACCGCAGGCACATATCAGGAATATGTAATATTAGGTTTACATATTCTTTAACTTCTTGTTGACAATTGTTTAATTTATCTCAAATATTGTAAACTCAGGTAATACCATGAAAAAAATTCATAAGACATTTGTTTTAGACTAACCTATTGAAATCCCATGGGGTTTATCCTTTCTCTACTTGGTCACTGTGTTTCAAAATCCCATTGATGGTAAAAGCTTTCAGGTTTTACATGAGGGCAGATGATTACATAGTCTGGCTGAAAAAAGACAAAAGTGCATCCAGTTCAACCAAAAAAAAAAGTTATAACTCTATACCCACAGTTGATCCAGAGGAAGGCAAAAAAAAACCCCAACAAAACCTGATCCAATTTGCTTCCACAGGGGAAAAAAATTCCTAATCCCTCGAGAGGCAATCGGGTATTCCTTAGATCAACTTTACCTATAAATGTTAGTATCCAGTTATATTCTTTGTATCTAAGAAAGAATCCAGGACTTTTTTAAAGCAATCCACTGAACTGGCCAGAAGAAACCTTTCCATATTTGGAGATTACATTTCTTTTCCTCCAGACGTAAAGAGTGCCCCCTTGTCCTCTGTGATGACCTCAGGGTGAATAACTCTACACCGAGTTCACTATATGCACCACTGATGTATTTATACATGGAGATCATATCCCCCCTTAATCTCCTCTTCTCAAGAGAGAATAAATTCAGTTCCTCTAATCTTTCCTCATAGCTGATCTCCTCCATGCCTCATATCAGTTTGGTTGCCCTTCTCTGTACTTTTTCCAGTTCCCCAATGTTCTTTTTGTGAATTGGTGCCCAAAACTGAACTGCATATTCCAGATGAGGTCTTACTAATGATCTGTACAGAGGTAATATGATATCTCTCTCTCTGGAGTCTATACCTCTTTTAATACAAGAGAGGATTTTGCTCGCTTTAGAAAACTGCAGCTTGGCATTGCATGCCATTATTAAGCTTGTTGTGATCTACCAGAACTCCCAGATCCTTCTCCACCATTGATTCCCCCAGTTGTACCCCCCCCCCCTAGTATGTATAATGCATGAATATTCTTAGCCCCCAAGTGCATAAACTTACATTAAACCTCATTTGCCACATAGTTGCCCAATTAAACAGTGCATTGAGGTCGGCTTGTAAGTTGAAGACATCCTGTAAGGACGTTATTCCACTGCACAGCTTGGTGTCATCTGCAAAGACTGAAATGGGATTTTTAATCCCAGACCATATATCATTTATAAATATATTAAAAAGTAAGGGTCCCAACACTGAACCTTGGGGTACACCACTAACAACCCTAGACCATTCAGAGTATGAATCATTAACCACTACTCTCTGAAAACGATCTTTTAGCCAGTTTTCTGTCCATTTACATATGATTTTTCCAAGCCTGTAGACTTTACCTTACACATTAGCCATTTTTATACATAGTGCCTAGGTCAGATGTAATGCAGATTTATTTTGGTAACTGATCTGTAGGGTTTAAGAGGGTCACAGGGTCTAGTTTCCATGCTATTGTTAATAAAGTTACATTCCAGCCAAGTCAAAATTAATCAAAACGACAACTGTCCAAAAAAAAAAAAATTAAATATAGTTTAGGTTCAGTGTAACCAACTATAGTAACATTTCAGGAAACTGCTCCTGGCAGGTGGGTGGGTCTCATTCCTGAATTTCATGCAGTCCAGACAGGTTATAACATCTCCTTTCTCCTTAAAAAAGAACACAAAAAACTGTGGCCGAAATTACATTTGCCACATTCACTCCCGAAATCCCTTGTCCAGTTACTAGACACACTAAGATCACAGTAGAGATGGAGGTTCTGGTGTAAAAACGGAAGCTTTTGTTTCCTTGTTATTAACCTTAGACATTTTTATTTTTTGCCTTCTTTTATTAAAGTGGTGAGTAGTTGAATTTAACCCACAACTTTCCCTGATATCTGGTTAAGGGACTAGGAGTAAATCGCACAAATAGCCAATATAAAACAAGTCTCTAATTTGTGTGCCAGGTTGGTATTGGTAGGACATATTTGGCAAATCATCAGAGTAACATACTTTTTTGTTTACTGTTGTAGAAATAAAAGCAGAGAGGTATGAAAGTGAGCAGCGCTGAAATTGACCACATTTCCCTATATATAGTGCAATGTCCTTGTAAAACAGATATACAAGTCACAATTGCATGTAAAAGAACATTTTTAAAGAGGTTTATATATCAATAATTGTAAAACCTCTTCTTGGACATTGATCATAATATTCAAATCTGTGGAGAATAGAGGTTGTTCTGGTCTGGATGATGTCAGCTGGCTTCAGTTGTAAAGTGATCAAGTGTTTGAATCCTGCAGAACAGACAGGGCCGCTGTTTGATATCATGGGGCCCCATACAGCCTACCTGACAGGGCCCCCACCACAACCAGAGAAAATATCAAAATTATATTTATGGTAAAAATACACTAAAAACATTATTAATGTACACAATACCAACAACATATGTGTTAAATCTAAGTGATAAAACTGTACTGAGTTATTAAATAAAGCTGTGTGTGTAATTGAGGTTTTGGGGTTCATGGGTGCTCTGGCCTGTAGAGTGGGAATCAGTGGTTTGTTTTTGTGGCTATCGCCGTTTGCAGGCAACTTAGGTTACACTATGGAAACGCTGCGGGTCCTAATTTGACAGGCATATGGGTGCAGGTGTACAGCCCTGAACACAGACAGTGAGCATTCAGGACCACTTCCCCACGCTTGCACACTTGTCAGATTAAAACTTGTGTTCATACAGCTGCTGTGTCCCCATAGTGTAACAGGTGGCTCCAGCCACATGAACAACCCACTCATTCATGCTGTACAGGCCAGAGGACCTGTGCGAATGTGGTATTTTTGACAGTTTTATTTTCCTCAGCCCATTAATTTCAATGGGCTGCCTGACGTGTGGGAACATGCAAAAATACTGCAGTCATATTATTTTAAAAGTGTGCTGCACCTAACCACACAGTAGTAGTGTGGTGTCATGCGTTTTGGTGGCTGTGAATGCATCTGTGTTTACTAGATGTGTGGAGGTGTAATTAAGTGTTCATGGTACCTGCGCACATCTGCAGAGGGCATTGCATTGCTTTGCTTTGCTTTGCTGTGCTGGAAAATGCGTGCTCTGCACCACAAATGGTGTGAACAAGTCCTAAGGGCCGGTTCACATTATAGAAACACAGTCTAGATGTGTTCCGGATGCGTTTTTGCATGCGTGTGTCTGGTGCATTTTTGAGATGTTCTATCCAGTGCGTTTTTTTAATGCATTCCAGTTTATTTATCTTTTTCTTCAATTTAATTAGGGACATGTATGTTCCAGTGCATTTTTGGTGCATTCCAGTGCTTTTTGATGCGTTCTACCTCATTACATTACAGTTCTGTGCAGAAAAAATGCAGCATGTTCTACTTTTTTCTACAACTGGTACGCACTGGAACAACAAGCACTGATGTGAACTATGACATTGACAGCCATATAACCTACTTTCTGTGCGTTTTGGATACAGAAAAAAAGCAACTGAAACACATGTAGTGTGAACTGGCCCTAAAGGTTATTATAGGTCAGGGAATGGGACTGACCAGGAATTGTGAATTCAATCAGATTAGTGGTGAGATACAATTAGGAATCATATAATAATGCGAGATCTGAGCTGTAGGTGATAGGAAATGAGACACATTAACTAGATCAGTAAATAAGTAGTTAAATAAAAAGAGTTGAGCGTGATGTATAGATTTGCAGAGGGAACAGCTGATGACAGTGGGAGGGGGTCAAGTTATAAAAGGAGAGAGGTTTGTAGCAGTGAACAGAAAGGGATCGGTCTGGGGAGAGGAGAGGAAGTTTCAATCAACTATAAACAGAGGGAAACTTGAAAGTGTCAAACTTGTGGAGCAGAGCAGGAGCGCAGGTAACATTCACAACACTGAGCCGCTGTGTGATAGAATGACAGGAGGCTAACAATGGAATTTGGCAGCTGCAGTTGCCCGGGCCCCCCTCTGCAGCTGATGGGGCTGGGCCCCCTACAGGAGGGCCGGGTGTACCCCCTTATCAGTGGCCCTGAGAACAGAAATTTAAAAAGTACTATGGAATTACAAGTGGTTTTACTTTTAACTTTAGTTAAAGTGTTGGTTAAAAAACTGTAGTACTTGCAGGTCATAAGGAAGAAAATATATCCAGGCAGATAAAGTCAAATCCATCCTGCACAAACTTCAGATGGATCTTGGTTGCATACATGTTCCACAAAAACCAATGGTGGAAACCTGTAGCAGTCCAAAGCTAATGCTCAAAGGACTTAAACTGGGAATATTCAGTGCAAACTTGGACACAGTAACAAGTTGGACTTGTAGGACCAACCAGGCCTGTATTTTCCTCCCTTAAGCTGCTTAATACTGTCAATGCCCACTTCTCCTCCTCTCCCACCGACATTGCTGCAGGGAGTAAAATACAGCCATTAGTTCCATTAAATGCCTCCCCACCTCTCCAGGTTCCTTTTTCAGGTGTCTCCAAGCCCCATATGCTACCTCACACCCCGCAGCGCTGCCAGGTTCCCCTCCTCACCTCTCCTGCCAGCTGCTGTGGGGGATGTGTCAGGTTGGAGGCCAGAAATTCTGAAGGACCCTCTGCACACTGGTATATACCCTTTCAAGCAGACTATGCAATAAATAGGAATATTTGGTTCACACATATTGCAATACATGCTTAAGCTGGCCAACAGCGTCAAAGTAATCCCTCTATGGCCAGTCCTACTCTGCCCTGCCTACGCAAATGCTACTGTGGACACAATGCTAGCATAGGGGAAAAGACACAATGGGGAGAGCTACAAGGTTCAGGTCTGGCTACTGACCCAACAATACAACAAACAAGAGATCCCTGTGCTCAAATCCCAACAGCTAGTGCATGCATTTATCCATCAGGTGCTAAAGGGGTGTAACTACATATTAACACTAGAAATTCTGAGGACCCTCTGCACACTGGTATATACCCTTTCAAGCAGACTATGCAATAAATAGGAATATTTGGTTCACACATATTGCAATACATGCTTAAGCTGGCCAACTGCGTCAAAGTAATCCCTCTATGGCTAAGGTTGGAGGCCAGGGAACGGCCCGCTAAATATTTACCCACCCCATCCTTTTCTGAATGAACACTGTCAGTGATAATAAACTGTGTTTAACCACTTGCCTACCAGGCACTTATACCCCCTTCCTTACCAGGCCAATTTTCAGCTTTCAGCGCTGCCGCACTTTGATTGACAATTGCGCGGTCATGCAACATTGTACCCATATGAAATTTTGATCATTTTTTTCTCACAAATAGAGCTTTCTTTTGGTGGTATTTAATCGCCACTGGGCGCTTTACTTTTTGCGCTATAAATTAAAAAATGTGCAAAAAAATTTGAAAAAAAAAAAAAGTTTATTTGTTTCTTTTATAAAATTTTTCAAACAGGTATTTTTTCTCCTTCACTGATTTGCGTTGATGAGGCGGCACTGATGGGCACTGATACGCGGCACTGATGGGCACTGATAGGCAGCACTAAAGGGCACTGATAGGCAGTACTAATGAGGTGGCACGGATAGGCGGCACTGATAAACAGCACTAATTAGGGGTCACGGATAGGCGGCACTGATATGCAGCACTGATAGGAGGCACTGATAGGTGACACTGATGATGGGTACTGATAGACGGCACTGACTGGCATCACTTCTGGGCACTGACTGGCACAACCCCTGGGCACTGACTGGCGGCACTGACTGGCAGCACTGCTGGGCTGCACTGGTGGGTGGCACTGGTGGGCAGCACTGGTGGGTGGGCACAGGTGGGTGGCACTGGTGGGCACAGGTGGGTGGCACTGGTGGGCACATGTAGGTGGCACTTCTGGGCACAGGTAGGTGGCACTGCAGAGTGGCACAGGTGGGGGCACTGCTGGGCACAGGTGGGGGCACTGCTGGGAACGGGTGGGCGGGGCTAGTGGGCGCACTGCTGGGCGGAACTTGCGGGTGTCACTGCTGGGCACCGATCATCAGGGCACTGATCATCAGTGCCCTGATGATCGGTGCCGATCCCCGCTCTGACAACTGCCGGTTCTCGGCAGTACTTTCCTCACGATCTGACAGCGTGAGGAAAGTGCAGCCGAGAACCGGCACTTGCATTTCCCTGTGAGCAGCGTGTCATTGGACACCGCTGATCACGTGGTAAAAGGCCGGTGGGATCGGCCTTTCACCACATCACGTGATCAGCTGTGTCCGTAGGACACAGCGATCACGGAGATCGCCGGGTGCGCACCCCCTGGGGCGCGCAGGAGAGCGCGTTCTGGGAGGACGTCATATGACGTCCACTCAGAACTGGCCGGCCGCGGTGAAGCCGTCATTCGGCTATGCGCGGTCGGCAAGAAGTTAATATGCTTTAGTCTTTAGTGAACAGGAAGCTGCTTAACAGAGAGCATTTCCTATTCATTCACCCTCCAGTGCAGCTGAGGCTGCAGAGAAAGGGATTGGGGAATCTCTATTCTCTGTCTCCCAATGGGGCTTCTAAAGAAAATTGTAAGATAAAAAAAATAAAATTGTAAAACATAATACTACAAAAAATACAAATAAAAAGCTACTGACACCATCCACTGCTCTATTGACACTATCCACACATACAGTCCACTGCCCTACTGACACTGTTCATACACCATCCACTGCCCTACTGACACTGTTCATACACCATCCACTGCCCTACTGACACTGTCCACTGGTCTATTGACTGTCCAATGTTAAGGTAGACTAAGTTTATATTTTTCCAGTGACATTTGTTTCAGTATATTTTTCTACGTTTTCCATACTAGTTAGTTAAGCCTTGACACTTAATTTCTTAAAAAAGGGGGGGGGGGGGGGTTTGAACCTCGGTAATCTTTGCTTTCTTTCAAGTTGTTCAGTTAGATCTCTACCTCTCAAAGTTTGCCTACCCCTGGTTTAGCTGACATTTACTATATTTCAGCTTACCAATTCTTGGATGTGATGGTTGCATTAATTTTATTTTTTAGGCTTTCTTTCTACTTTCAGTCTGTTCTTGTCCAAAAGAACACGGTCTCCTCCAGATGTATCAGTTTGCAGGGAAGATACAAACTATTTAACACTGGCAGGGGTGCTTACACGATCAGCTTTTATTTATTCATGTAAAACCTTTATCCCAAAAGGAAAACAACTGTTTTCTGTAACTGATTATAAAGTGTGAGCTGAGATTTGGCTTTAATTTGTTAGTGTATCTAAATCTGCTAATAAACGTACCCCCCCCCCCCAAGACTGATATCGCTACTGTTTGCTGTGCCCCTATGCTCATTCATCCAGGCACTCTAATACAAGAGGTGTGTTACTGGTCAGATCAGCAGATGAGACTAGAAAAAAAGGCTCAGAAAGAAAATGATACAACCACCACATTTATGTATTATACTGTATATTTAGTTTTGAGTCTAATACCGTTTTAATTCAACTGATAACCATTTTAATTCAACTGAACCCAACTGATAAGTTGTTGGAAGCTCTCTAGAGCACTGTTCTCACTGATAGGCCTATTAAAATCACTTAAAAGGAAGTTTGTCACTGCTGTGGTTGATCTTTTAATCAGAAAATATATAGAACAAACAGTTGTGGCTGTGCAATATTAAACCCAAAACCAAAAATGTAATGTATTGCAGCTTACCAGTTTTTAGATGTGGTGGTTGCATTCGTTTTCTTTTTTAGACTTTCTTTCTTTTATTTTTACCTGGTAATCTGGCCAGTATGTCTGTTGTTTTTCAAGGTATCCTGCGAAGTAGAGGGTTGAGAAAAACCAATTTCACTGAGAGGGTTGCCTAGAATAATTATTTTATTTATTCATGTGAAACCTTTCTCCCAAAAGGAAAACAACTGCTTGCTGTAACTGTCTATAAAGTATTATCTGGAGTTTGGCTTCAATTTGTTAGTGTATCTAAATCTGTAAGTACATCTAACACTCTCCACACCTCTGACTGACAATGCTGCTGTCCAAAGCTGCCCTCAGTTATCCAGTGTGGGGTTACTGTAATACAGAAGGTGTGTTACTGGCCAGATCACCAGTTAAAAGCGAGGGGGGGGGCCTAAAAGAGAAAACGAATGCAGCTACCATATCTAAGGATTGGTAAGCTGCTATACTGTATGTTACATTAGATTTTGGGTTTAATACCGCGTTGGTAATGGAAAGGTGGGAGGTTTCCTGTCCATGCAGAGGACACTTTAGTAAAATGTTGGCCTGTATAACAAGCTTTAAAAAAAATACTGCTCCATGTGGTCTCATCAGATCTACTTACCATCAATGAGGTTGCTACTGGTGGCACGAGCACCTATCCTCTCCAGACAAACAAAAAGCCAAAGGAACAGTCTAGGAATGCTTACTTACAAGCAGTTTAGAAACACTGTTTTATTACATCACTATTGCAACATCCAAGTCCAAACCCCCTAAGTTTGGCTCCAGAACCACCCTTATGGTCAAGGACAAAAAGTCCATCAAACACTCAGATAAACCTTTCTCTGCGTGAAGGTGAGCCTCCAATTTCCAAAGCGGGGAGAAATCTGTTAGTCTTCATGGACACTTGAACAGCTTGCATCGTAGATACAGGTATTTTTCAGGGGCTACAAGCTAGACTTTTGCTTCCTGCCCCCTTCTCAGTATCTCACCTCCATCTTTCCTGTGTCACTGCACTGATTAGCAGATATCCATCTAGCTTTCTCAGCCTAGTAGATAAGGTTTCCAATGCCGCAGTTCCTGTAGGAGAAAGGTTTCAAGGGTTTTACTCTAATCTGTTCTGTTTCCAAACCCAAAGTGGGCATCCGCCACAACTTGGATCTCAAAGCATTGAATATCTTCATTCACACTGAGAAATTGTGAATGGAATCTACCAAGTTTGTTATCCCATCCCTTCACTAGGGAGACTTCCTTGCTTCTTTGGATATCAAGGCCATGTACTTGCATGTCCTCATCTTTTCAGGGCAGCAGCATATCCTATGCTTTGCTGTGGGTCTCGTGCACTTTCAGTTCCTGGCATTGCCATTTAGCCTCTCGTGTGCAGCTTGGTTGTTCACCAAGGTGCTGTCCACAGTCCTGCTGTGCTCTTATGGCATCCCATTTAAAAGTTATTTAAAAGACCTCCTGTTGAGGGAACAGTCAGTGCAAGCTTTGTTGGACAATTTGGAAATTACTGTCGAGACATTGCAAAGGATGGATGGGTGGATTTATGGATGAATCCTGAAATTTCAGAATTTGTTGCTAGATCCGATTTATCATTTGCAGTATCTGGGTCTAGTCCTAGGTATAGCTTAGGCCAGAATATTTCACCCTTAGTAGAAAGTTCAATTTCTTCAACCCCAGACTTCTGCTCTACAGTCCAAGAGTCCTTCACCTCTCTGATTTTGCTTAGGAGACCTGGGTCTAATGGTAGCTTCCTTCTAGTCAGTCCCATTTACCTAGTTACACTCCAGACACATACAACATAACACTCTGTTGTTGTGAGACAAGTCAGTCCAGTCCCTGGACCGATAAATACATTTGGAACAGGTTGTCTGTGACTTGATGGCTCTTGAATCTGGTTCTGGAGTTTCTTCTCAGTCAACATCCTAGAGGTTCAAGCTATTTGGCTGGCTCTGCAGCATTAGAGTTGGAGTGGATCCTGACCTGGGAAAAACTTCACGTTCCAGTCTTGTCTGCCATTTACATCCCAGGTGTAGCCAGTTTCAAGGCAGACATCTTCAGCCAACAGTGTCTGGACCTAGGAATGTGATCCTGAAATCCCAAAGATGTTGCTGGACTTGTGTTACATGTACGAGATGCCAGAAGTGATTATTCTGGGCTCAAGGTTCACCAAGAAACTTAACAGGTTTGTCTCAAGGTACAGGGATCCTCTAGAAGAATGTGTGTATGCTCTAGTGGCTCGCGAGGTTCAATGCACTGTGAAAAATACTTTCCTTATGCTGACACATTTTCACCATATGCTTTACAGGATGATGTTAGAGGGCATTCTGGTGATCTAGAGTGGCCTGGGTGGATATGGTACACCTATATGGTAAGACTCATGGTGGACGCTCGATTAATTTTTTTTAGATTGTCCAGATCTTCTGTCTCATGACCAATTTTAACCATCCTACTTCAAGTCGCTGGCTTCAACAGCATGGCTGATGAAGCCAGGTTCTAAAAGAATCCCTGAATGAAAATCTCAATTTTAAAAGAAAGAAAGTCTACTTCTTTCAAGGTCTATCATCGGATGTGGAAGGCATAGTTCACTTGTTAACCACTTTCCATGAGAAAGGTTTCTGCTCTTTCTACCTTGTTTTAAAGACTGTTGGCCTTTCATTCCTTACATAGTTACATATAGTTACATAGTTATTCTGGCTGAAAAAAGACAAAAGTCCATCCAGTTGAACCATAACACAAAAAAGTTATACTCCTTTACCCACAGTTGATCCAGAGGAAGGAAAAAAACTCAGCAAAGCACAAAAGAATTTGCTCCCGTAGGGGAAAAAACTCCACCCTGATCAACTTTACCTATATATATATAATGTTAGTAACCTGTTATATTATGTGTAACTAGGAAAGAATCCAGGACTATTTTGAAGCAATCTACTGAGCTGGCCAGAACCAACTCTTAAGGGAGTCTATTCCACATTTTCACAGATCCTACTGTGAAGAAACCTTTCCGTGTTTGGAAATTAAATCTCTTTTCCTTCAGACGTAAATTGTGCCCTCTTGTCCTCTGTGATGACCTCAGGGTGAATAACTCTACACTGGTTGCCCTTCTCTGCACTTTTTCCAGTTCCCCAATGTTCTTTTTGTGAATTAGTTCCCAAAACTGAACTGCATATTGCAGTTGAGGTCTTACTAATGATTTGTACAGGGGTATGATGCATGCATATTCTTACGCCTAAGTGCATAACCTTACATTTATCAATATTAAACCTCATTTGCCACATAGCTGCCCAATTAACCACTTGCCCTCCAGAGGATTTACCCCCCTTCCTGACCAGGCCTTTTTTTGCTATTCGGCGCTGCATTCAACTGGTAATTTCGCGGTCATGCAATGTTGTACCCAAACAAAATTTATGTCCTTTTTGTCACACAAATAGAATTTTCTTTTGGTGATATTTGATTACCTGTATGCTTTTTTATTTTTCACGCTATAAACCAAAACAAATTTGAAAAGAAAACGCATGATTGCGCGGTCATGCAATGCTGTACAAAAATTACATGTATGTCCTTTTTTCGCACAAATAGAGCTTTCATTTGGTGGTATTTGATCACCTCTGGGGTTGTTGTTTTTTTTGCGCTATAAACAGAAAAGACAGAAAATTTTGAAAAAAATTATATTTTCTCATTTCTGTAATAAAAAATATCCAAAACCCAAATTGCATCATACATTTAGGTCAAAATGTATTTTACTACATGTCTTTGTTAAAAAAAATCCCAATAACTGCATATAAATTGGTTTGTGTGAAAGTTATAGCATCTAAAAAACTATGGTATAGATCAGGGGTATTGAATTAAAATTCATCAAGGTCTGGGCAGTAAAATTTGCATGCATCAGAGGTCCGAATCTCATGTAGGCCCCTGTGGTGCATTTTTGTGTGCACCAAACCATGTGTTGCTGCGGTGCGATTTTGGAAAAAAAAGGGAAAATGTCACCAGCACACAGAGGATCACCAATATGGGTCCTGGGAGACTCCGAAACATTGCCTTGCTGTAACTATGTGATTGTTCATTAAAACTTTTGGACCTTATTATCCTCGGTGTGCTGGTGACATTTTCCCCTGCTGATTCTGTTCGATTCCAGCCGACGGTCGCTGCAGCACCCACTTATACACACAGCCATTTTTAATGCAGGAATGTGTGTATTGATTGTTCACTTGCATTTTAAAAAAAAAGGGCTGGGGACTTCTTCAGGTTTCTAGCAGGTAGTGCTGACCTACCCACAATGTGTGCACCAACTAACACATGTACAGATCTGAACCTGTTCTTACATCAGTGTTCTCAATCCCTACTGCACATCACAGTTCCCTCCTCATTCACAGCAAGATCCCTCTTCATGCGTGTCCTCGGCTCCCCCTTTACATCACCCCCCTCCACCCCTTTCACAGTAGTGTGCTCACACTTCCTTGACATCAAAGCCCCCCATCAGTACTGTCCTCTGCCCCCTTCACTGAAGTGTACTCTGCCCCTTTTTACATCATCTCCCCACATTACTGTCCCCAGACCCCCCATGTTACTGTCCTCAGCCCCCCTTGTTTTTGTTCTCAGCCCCCACATTACTGTCAACCCCCCATGTTACTGTCCTCAGCCCCCCAACGTTACTGTCCTCAGCCTCCACATTACAGTTCTCAGCCACTTTAATGTCCTCAGCCCCCACACACCACAGTCCTTAGCCCCCCCACATTACTGTTCTCAGCCCCCCCCCACTTTCAGTTCTCAGCCCCCCTTCACACTAATGTCCTTAGCCCCTTTAACTTTGCCCCCCCCCCCCACTGTCCTACCTTACACAGACAGCGATTGACAGACAGTGATTGATTGCTACTCCTTCATCCTAGCAACCAATCACCTGCTTGTTAACCTCGGGCAGCTGCCACCCTCCGTCCAGAACTGTCCTGCCTCCTGCTGTCAGCTCTGTGAGGATGACCGCGAGTCAGCTGGGCGAAGAAAAGGCTCCTTAATGGCAGGACTGCATGGGTCCAGATGGGACAGAGACTCGGTCTGCATCCGAACTCCGGTCCACCATTTAGTGATGCCTGGTATAGATAATGGAATTTACACAGCTTTTACTTTCTGACTGCTTTAACATTTCTTGAGGTGCTAAAATACCAGGACAGTACAAACACCCCCAAATGACCCCTTTTCAGAAAGTAGACACTCTAATCTATCTGCTGAGAGGCATATTGAGTCCATGGAAGATTTAGTTTTTTTTTCACAAGTTTTTGGAATATGACAAAAACATTGTTTTTTTTTTTTTAACACAAAGTTGTTACTTAAATGATATATTGCTCACATAAGCCATGGATATATGTGGAATTACACCCCAAAACACATTCTGCTACTTCTACTGAGTATGGAAATACCACATATGGGAGACTTTTTGGGAGCCTAGCCACATACAGGAGCCTGAAATCCAATGACCACTTTAAAAGCCTGAAGGTGCGTAACTTTCTCATTTCACTTCCTCACTACCTATCACAGTTTCAGAGGCCCTAAAATGCCAGGATAGCACCAAACCCCCCAAATGACCCCTTTTTGGTAAGTAGATACCTTAAAGAATTTAAAAAGAGGAATGGTGAGTATTTTGCAGATCTAATTTTTTCTTACAAGGTTTTGAAATCTAAAAAAAGAAAAGAAAAATATGTTTTTGCTTTAAAACTGAACACGCCCCGTGCAATGACAACAAACTGCATACATTTTTAATATCCATAGGCAATGCTTTAAAAGCCTTTGCAAGCTACCATTTTAGATTTACAGAGGAGGTCTAGTGCTAGAATTACTGCTCTTGATCTGACATTTGCGGTGATACATCACATACATGGCACGGGGTCAACATGGCGAGGGTGCTTTTTTTTTTTTAGTTATTTTGATTTTTTTTTAATCATTTTTACACTGTCCCTTTTAATTTTTTTATTACTTTTAATGCTATCACAGGGAATGCAAATATCCCTTGTAACTTCAATGGTCATTGACAGATATTCTTTTTTGAGAAATCTGGGGTCTATCAGACTCTAGATATCTCTTCTGCCGTTACATCTAATCTCAACAAAATCGGTGTGATCAGATACTTTCCCAATTTACAAATGGTGTTTATATGCTGCAAAACTGAAGTGATGAAATGCTCATGGCTTCCGCTTTCTTAGACTATAGAGATGATTGGCGCCATTCCGGTCTCCAATCAGCTCTATGGTCAGCTGGCAGAAACACCAGTTGCATTCTCAGGTTCCCCTGATGGCATGAGACTGCCTGAGAAGGCCGTGGAAGGGGGGGTGGGCATCTCTTGCGTCTTTTAAAAGCAATCCTGCAGCTAATTAGCCACTAGGATTGCTTTTACATGAAAGCCAATCACTGGATGAAAAAAACAATACCAGGATGGTGCCTGCAGCTGCAGGTATCATCCTGGTATAACCACTCAAAGTCCAGTGATGTACCAGTACTTCTCTGGTCCTTGTGGGTATATATGCTATGTTCTTTTTTTTTTTTTTTGTATGTAGCCTGTGGGCTGAATGAAAAAAGAGAAGAAATCTCTGCCAGAAAAAGTGTGTGGGATGCCCACCATTACAATATACCACCCTGCATCCACCCAATTCTAATGGTGGGCACACATGAAAGAGATTCCTCCATTCACTTCAGTCAATGTAGATGAAGAAATCTCTGGCAAAATGTATTTTTTAGATATATACCGAAACATAGGAGCCAATGGTTAACAATAAAACAGTAACTCAATAAAACAACTTTTTTATTGAAATATGTTCCCAAAAATATTGTAAAATGTATATGCCGAAGCATAGGGGCCATCGACCCACTGGCCACCCCAGGCCCCCATGCTTTGCCATATATGCTCTTTTTTTTAACTTAGGATGAAAAATCTCATCAAACAGCGCTGCACACACTTACTTATGTATATTCCGAGAGCAAGACCCTGTTGCTGTCAGAATAAACAAGTTGGTGCTGCAGCTGAATGGCATTCCTGCAAAGAAAACATCAATGGTTAACAATAAAACAGAAAAATCGTAACAGGAGAACAGTAGCTCAACAACAACAAAAAACTACAACTATTTGGGGTTTTTACAATTTTTTATTTTTTTTTTTGTACTTGTACTATTTATTTTTTCTGGGTTTTTTTAATTTTTTTTTTTATTTGAACTTAACCAGATTGTAGGGTCTCTCAAGATGTGATAGCCTGTTTCCTGACTACTTAACATCTTTCGAGACCCTGTGAAAATATGTGCCCTGAACTGTGCCATGCTGTACCCTATACTAATACCTTCTGGATACAAAAGGGCCGTGATTATTTCTTCCTGGAATTTTAGGAAGGATCCACTTCGTCCAGTTGCTTTGTAAAGCACAAAAGCGTTATATAGAGCCAATTTAAATAGATAAACAGACAATATTTTGTATCTACATCTGGCGTTTCGGGAAACTAAGTACAGCTTCATCATCTGGTCGTTGAAGTCCACCACTCCCATGTTAAGGTTATATTCGTGGACGCAGAGGGGCTTCTCAACAACACCAGCTGCCGTGGCAATTTGGATGGTCGTGTCTGCACGAATGGAAGACAGGACGAAAACATCCCATTTGCCTTCCACTTCACTGCAAGCAACTCCTCATTTCTCAAGCAGGCTTTTTTCCCCCTTTCTTAGACAGGTATTTACAAGCCATTGGAGGAAGCCCAAGTGATTAGGTCACACGGTGCCACATGCACCAATTCCAAGATTGTACAAATGTCTAAATAGTGGCACCCTTGAATAACAATTGTCCACATATAAGTAGTACCCCATATGGAAAAAGGATGACACCAAGTCCCAAACTATCTTGCCACCGCTCCCCATGTAGTCTGGGCATCCAGGGGGGCTCCACATGACTATCTTTTCCCCCGTAAATCCAAAACTTGTATGTATAGCTTGTTGCCCTCTCACAGGTCTTATACACCTTGACCACATATCTGGCAAGCTTGCAGAAATTGTTTGAATGCAAGGCGGCCAGAAAAATTAATGAGGGACTCATCAACGCAGATGTTTTGCTGTGGAGTATAGACATCTGCAAATTATTGGTTAAGGTGATTTACAAAGAGCCGAATTTTGTGCAGCCAGTCAAATTCAGGGTCACCCCAAGGACGACAGAGTGTATTGTCGTTGAAATGCATAAAACACATTATACTCTCATATCTATGCCTGGCCATGGCAGCAGAGAACACGGACATATGATGAATCGGGTCTGTGGTCCAATACAACCGCAATTCATTTTTTTTAGTAATGCACGTGTTGAGGGTTAGACCCAAAAAAATTAAATTAAATTCGGAAACCATAATGGGTTTCCATGCGAATGGTCTGGCAAGGTTTGAATTTGGGGTGGCGGCAATAAACTGTTGTGCATATAAATTGCACAATCAATGCATACAGATCTTCCATGAAAAACAGCTCCAAAAAATCAAGTGAAGTAGTTAAATTTGCTGTTTTCACCTGAATTCCAGGTTGGACAGTGAATGGGGGGGAAGTACGGGTGCTGCAGAATTTGTGGGCTGCCAATCGGGATTTGCAAGCACATCCGGAAGGATACTAGGGGCTCTACGGGCCTGTGTGCGAATTCTTGGTGGTTGCGGGACAATACTTGTTCTCGCCACCGCACCAGCTTGTACTGCACTTATGGGACTCAACTCATCACCGAGGGATACTTCAGGGTATGTATAAGACCAGGATGTACTAGTCCGCTGGTGCTCGCCAGTTCACCAAAAGGTAGAGCAGCACTAGTACTGACACTCTGCTGCATATGAGATCACTAATACAGTGATCATTAAAAAAATCTGTACACTGTACTAATGACACTGGTGACGGGGCAGTGAAGGGGTTAACTGGGGTGGGGGGTGATCAGGGGATTAAATGTGACCTAAAATGTGTTCTAACTGTAAAAGTGTAGCGTTTGTACTCACTGTGTCTTCTTTCTTCTCTCTTTGGGACGGAATATGCCCAGAGTGAGAAGATGTCATCATTTTCTGTACCTGTGTAAGTGTAAACACAGGTACAGAAAGATCCCTGATGGGGCAGGGATTGATCATCCAATTTAGGCCGAACATCACTGATCAAATCACGGCACCCGTGGGTCGTGTATTTCTGCTATAGGGCAGTCGAAAAGCTGTTAAACAGTGCATTGAGGTCAGTTTGTAATTTGAAGACATCCTGTAAGGACGTTATTCCACTGTAAAGCTTGGTGTCATCTGCAAAGCTTGAAACAGTATCCCAGACTCTATATCCTTTATAAATATATTAAAAAGTAAGGGTCCCAACACTGAACCTTGGGGTACACCACTAACAAATCTAGACCATTCAGAGTATGAATCATTAACTACTACTCTCTGAATACAATCTTTTAGCCAGTTTTCTATCCATTTACATACAGATTTTTCCAAGCCTGTAGACTTTACCTTACACATTAACTGTGTGTGGGGAACTGTGCCAAATGCTTTTTCAAAATCCAAGTATACCACGTCTACTTCCACCCCTCTGCCCAAGGTTTTGCTCACCTCCTCATGAAAAGAAATCAGATTTGTTTGACAACTTCTGTCTTTCATGAATCCATGTTGTCTGTTGCTTAAAATATTTTTTTCCAGCAAGAACTCATCTATGTGGTTTTTTAATAAACTCTCCAGTATGTTCTGAACTATAGACTAACAGGTCTGTAGTTGCTTCATAAAGACTTTGATCCCTTTCTTAAACATAATAACCACATTGGTCAACCATTATGAGACCCTAAAAATTAGAAACAATGGCTTTGAAATGACAGAATTTTTAAGGACATGTTGGTGTATGCCATCTGGTCCAGGAGCCTTAATCACCATTTCTGGACCTTGTCAATTTTGAGCCATAGTGATTCATTTGGAGCTGTGTCAATATCATCCTCATAATGGACTTGAGCCATTGGCATTCAACAAATCTGCCTTCTTTGTCTTCAGTCACCACATTATTATTATTATTATACAGTATTTATAAAGCGCCTATAGTTCGCTCAGCGCTGTACATTACAAAGGGGGACAGAACATGTGACAGAACAATACGAATACAATGCAAAACCTGAGGGGATTGAGGGCCCTGCTCTTTCGAGCTTACAATCTAGGAGGGAGGGGATGGTGGCACAGGAGGAGATAGCTGTGGGGGATGGAGTGGTAGGAAGAGTGGAGGAGGTCGGCAAGTTAGCAGGGGGTGGGGTAGGCTTCCCTGAAGAGATGGGTTTTCAGGGTGCACCTAAAGGAGAGGAGAGTAGGTGATAATCTGATGGGTTGGGGCAGGGAGTTCCAGAGGATGGGTGACACCCTGGAGACGTCCTGGAGGCGGGCATGGTAGGAGGAGACCAAGGAACTAGAGAGAAGAAGGTCTTGTGAGGAGCGGAGTGTGCGTGCTGGGTGGTACTTGGATATTAGGTCAGTGATGTAGTTCGGGGCAGTATGGTGGACAGCTTTGTACGTCAGTGTTAGGATTTTGAATTTGATCCGTTGCGCAATCGGAAGCCAGTGGAGGGATTGGTAGAGGGGAGTGGCGGAAACGGAGCGGTTGGAAAGGTGAATGAGTCTGGCTGCCGTATTCAGGATCGACTGAAGCGGGGATAGCCAGTGGCGAGGCAGGCCAGTGAGGAGGGAGTTGCAGTAGTCGAGTCGTGATATGATGAGGGAGTGGATGAGCTGTTTAGTGGTTTCTGGGGTTAGGAACGTGCGTATTTTGGCGATGTTGTGGAGGTGGAGTCTGCACGAGTTTTTTAAAGATTGGACTTGGGGCTGGAAGGGTAGGTTGGAGTCCAGAATGACACAAAGTACTCTGGCCTGCGGGGCGGGTTTGATGGTGGCGTTGTTGGATGTGATGGAGAAGTCAATGGGGGGTGGTGTCCGGGCTGGGGGGGAAGACAAGAAACTCGGTTTTGGAGAGGTTCAGTTTAAGGAAGTGGAGTTACATCCAGTCTGATATGTCGCTCAGTAGGTGTGTGATTCGGGCGGAGACCGAGGGGGTGAGGTAGGGGGCTGAGAAAGAGATTTGTGTGTCGTCGGCATAGAGGTGGTAGTTGAAGCCGTGAGAGTGTATGAGTTGGCCAAAGGAGGAGGTGTAGATGGAGAAGAGAAGGAGCCCAAGGACAGAGCCTTGAGGGACCCCAACAGAAAGGGGGAGTGAGGGGGAGGTGGTAGCATTATAGGTAACGCTGAAAGAGCGTTGTGACAGGTAGGATGAGAGCCAGGAGAGAGCAGAATCTCTGAGGCCGAGGGAGTGTAGTTTTTTGAGGAGGAGGCCTACATACTCAGACCTGAGCTTTTTACTATTAATATATAATTTTTGGGGGGTTGTCCATGATTTCCTTTTTACATATTCTGTTATATTCTTTGTAACCTTTAAACGATGATAGTGTTCCTTCATTTTTATATTCTTTAAAAGCTCTTTTCTTATTATTTATAGCTTTTTTTTTAACTGGCTGTGAGCCTCATCAGTTTTATTATTAGCCTTTTAAATTTATGGTCAATGGGAATATATTTTGCTGTGTGTTCGCATACGGTTGTTTTGAAGAATTCCCATTTTTGTTCTGCGTTCCTTTACCCCTGGTTCACATATCTGTATCCCTGCAGTCTGTGTTTTGTGTGGACACAAGAGCCAGTTTATTTGAATGGACTCCCGTGCCCGGGACACGCAGGGAAAAAGTCTCTGCACTCCTGAAAACGCAGCCCTCACGGGAATCTTGGTTCCCAGTACGGTTGCGATTTGCAGTATGGGCGGCGTGCCATTAGAATTAATGGCAGCTGCCCGCGGGTCCACATTCTTCTGTGTGGGTGGTGCGGCTGCACGGATTTTTGTGAGGATCCGCAGCGTCACCACCCGCACATATGTGAACCTAGTCTTAATAAGACCTTTGTACAATAAATCTGCCATGTACTTCCCCCCTGCGCCTTCCTCTGTGATTCCATAGGATATGAATCTGTTTTCTGTGCTTCAAAAACCACTGTTTGCACCTATGAGAGACATTCCTGTCTCTATTCACTAATACACAAGGTGCTGATCCTTGTATTGATCACCTCTGCGAGGTGAGTGTCTGAACTGGTGGCATTAGCCAGTGAGGAACCTTTTTTGGTTTTACATACGGATGAGGTGGTTTTGAGGACTTCCCGCTTAGCTAAAGTAGTCTGCCTTTCAACACACTCAAGGCAGGAAGTATCAATAACTTTGTACATCAGCTGCATGCATGTACATACAGCCAAGAACATAAAGACTACAATACAGGCAGTGGCAACACTGTGTCATACACTGACTAGCATCTTGGCAGATGCTCATTTTGGATATGCCTGAACTAAGACCGGTCTTGCCTTGGCGGAAGAAAGGGAGATGATATTGTCAGGAGGTGTACCGTGATCTCTATGAGAGAAAATACACAATAGTGTTTCATTGTGCACTATACTGTACATAATGCATGCATTTACCATTGGAAATATATGACACCCTATTTATTCTACTTGCATCACAACATACAAAGTGACTTTATAATGTTGCAAAGTCTGATTTTCATTTTATTTTTTTCCACCCTATAAAATTTACTTATGTTGTACTGTAATTGCATACATATTTTGCAGCACCAGGTTTAACCTGATGAAAAAAAAACTACCAAATGCTGAACATGTCATATATGTTGGCGTTCAGGTATGAAATTAGGTTTGTACATGTTACTATTTATTGTGGTGCTTTTTGAAAAGGTCTTAAAGTGAATCCGTGCTTTCCCTATCCAGGGCAAAGCAACAGGTTCACTTTAACGCAATATACTTGCTTTTCTTTTTGTTCCCCTGCCACTCTGTTTAGTTACCAGGAGCATAAAGGAAACCTTGTGTAGGCTACGAGTCACCAGAGTTGTAGCTTACACAGGGCTGTGGACTCCCCCATGTGATAGAGGTGAGTGGCCCAGAGTTGCCCAATAGCCAGGTTGCAAGGTCTTCCATACCCCACAATACTAGGTATTTCCTTCAGTTCCTGATGCTAAACGGAGTGGTGAGAGAGGGAATGAAAGGTATGAAGATAGTGGGACTAAAATAGTTCTGTTACTTTGTCCTGAATGGACAAATGGACAAAGCACAGGCATGTTTTAAAGTGGATTCCTTAAAGCTTTAGTCAATGTGATTTTCTTGCATGCAACCATGAACCGCAATCAATGTTGATAGGGGGAATCCCTGCCTCAGAGCTATTTTGTTATCCCAACTGGTGGGCATGGGGAGCCTTCCCTGCTGGGAGAACATAGTGATTATTGCTAGTGGCTAAAGCTGTTGGCTATAATTGCATGTAAAATCTGACAGGCTGGTTGTACCTAAGTTGATTGATGGGTCGACTTGAGTACAATCAGCCTGCCCATAGATGGTTTGGATTTTGGCCATTTCCTGCTGAACCGGCTGGCTTAAGAAGACCAGCATGGGATGGAACATAAAGTGATCATCAGATAATCTTTACACTAAAGAGACCCTTTCCTTTTCTCAGGTAGGGCAAAGTAAAGTAAACTTTCTTCAGCTCAACAGCATATACTCACCATTGTTCACTCTAAAAGGAAATTCTAGCCTTATTAAGGAAATAAACATTCCCTATATGCCAACTATATAAGTTGAAAGCTGTATAGCTCAATTTAATTCAGATTCTTATCTTTCTCTGTTTTTAATTACTTGCCTACCGGGCACTTTTACCACCTTTGTGCCCAGACCAATTTTCAGCTTTCAGCGCATTGGCACTTTGAATGACAATTGCGCGGTCATGCAACACTGTACTCATGAAATTTTTATAATTTTTTTTTCCACACACATAGAGCTTTTTTTAGGAGGTATTTAATCACCACTGGGGTGTTTTATTTTTTGCAACATAAACAAAAAAAAGCAAAAAATTTGAAAAAAAAAGGTTTTCTTTGTTTCTGTTATAAAATTTTGCACAGGTAAATATTCTCCTTCACTGATGTGCGTTGATGAGGCTGCGCTGATAGGCGGCACTGATGAGGTGGCATGGATAGGCAGCAATGATGGGTACTGATAGGCTGCACTGTTGAGGTGGCACTAATGAGGCGACACTGGTGTGTATTGATGAGGAGGCACTGATATGCAGTAATGATGGGCACTGATGGGCGACACTGATGGGTGACACTGACGGGTGGCTCTGACTGATGGCACTGATGGGCACTGAATGATGGCACTGATGGGTGGCACTGATGGGCACTGGTGGGTACTGGTGGATGGCATTGCTGGGCTGGTGGATGATCAGTGCTGATCTCCTCTGACAGCTGCTGGTTATCGGCAATGCTTTCCTCACGCTGTGTCATTGGACACAGCGGATCACATGGTAAAAGACAACTGTGATTGGCCTTTTACCTCACCACAGGATCAGCTGTGTCCGCAGGAGATCACATGGAGATCGCTGGGGGCGAGTGGGAGGGCGCATTCTGACGCCCTCCCAGAACTGGGTAAACGCGCTGTAGCCGTCATTCAGCTATAGAGCGGTTATCAAGTGGTTAAATATTCATATAAACCATATTCTTTATCAAACTGAGTTCAAATTGCACAGGCTCAGTGGATCGCTTTTCAGAGGGCATTTTGACTTGTGCTACACTATATTGCCAAAAGTATTGGGACACCCCTCCAAATCATTGGATTCAGGTATTACAATCACCTCCATGGCCACAGATGTATAAGATCAAGCACCTAGGCATGCAGACTGCTTCTACAAACATTTGTGAAAGAATGGGTCGCTCTCAGGAGCTCAGTGAATTCAAGTGTGGTACCGTGATAGGTTGCCACCTGTGCAATAAGTCCCTCTGTATTCCATGGTCAACTGTTAGTGGTATTATAACAAAGTGGAAGAAACTGGGAACAACAGCAACTCAGCCACGAAGTGGTAGGTGATGTAAAATTACAGAGCGGGGTCAGCAAGTGTGGCCTTTAGATTAGCACAACGAAAGTCCATAGAGAGCTTCATGGAATGGGTTTCCATGGTCGAGCAGCTGCATCCAAGCCTTGCATCACCAAGTGCAGGTCAAAGCATCTGATGCAGTGGTGTAAAGCACGCCGCCACTAGACTCTAGAGCAGTGGAAATGTGTTCTCTGGAGTGAAGAATCACGCTTCTCTGTCTGGCAATCCGAAGGCCATGTCTGGGTTTGGCGGTTGCCAGAAGAACGGTACTTGCCTGACTGCATTGTGCCAAGTGTAAAGTTTGATGGAAGGGTCTTACGGTGTGGGGTTGTTTTACAGGGGGTAGGCTTGGCCCCTTAGTTCCAGTGAAGAGAACTCTGAAGGTGTCAGCATAAAAGACATTTTGGACAATTTCATGCTCCCAACTTTGTGGGAACAGTTTGAGGTTGGCCCCTTCCTGCTCCAACATGACTGCACACCAGTGCTCAAAGCAAAGTCGGTAAAGACATGGATGAGTGAGTTTGGGGTGGAGGAACTTTACTGACCTGCACAGTGTCCTGACCTCAACCCGATAGAATGCCTTTGGGATGAATTAGAGAGGAGACTGTGAGCCGGGCCTTCTCGTCCGACATCAGTGCCTGAGCTCACGCATGTGCTTCTAGAAGAAGGGTAAAACATTCCCACAGACACCCTCCTAAACCTTGTGGACAGCCTTCCTACAAGAGTTGAAGCTGTTATAGCTGCAAAGGGTGGGCCAACTCAATATTGAACCCTACAGACTAAGACTGAGATGCCATGAAAGTTTATGTGGATGTAAAGGCAGGCGTCCCAATACTTTAGGCAATATAGTGTATCTCGACTCCTCACTGTCTGCTTTTACCCTTCAGTACTATTATTATTATTATTATTATTACTACGAGTTTATATAGCGCCAAAGGGTTTGCTCAGCGCTGTACAATAGGGGGGACAATACATGGCACTTCACACCAAAGGCAATGGGGGGATAATTTTTTCCACCACAATAAGTGTATAACCATGTACAGCTGCTTTTGCTACTTGGACAGTGGTAAAAGTGCAACTCAACCGCATATGTAAGCAAAGCCCAAGATTTACCCTCTTTATCAGCACCTGCAGTCTCAGTGTTGTAACTGGAAAATGAGCAGCAAATACAGTGCCTTGAAAAAGTATTCACGCCCCTTGAAATTTTCCACATTTTGTCATGTTACAACCAAAACCGTAAATGTATTTTATTAGGATTTTATGTGATAGACCAACACAAAGTGGCATATAATTGTGAAGTGGAAGGAAAATGATAACTGGTTTTCAAGAGCGTCTTTGAACACCAATTTTCAAGTCTTGCCATGAATTTTCAATTGGATTTAGGTCTGGACTTTGACTGGGCCATTCTAACACTCCGCCCCAGTCTCAAGTCTTTTGCAGACTCTAACAGGTTTTCTTCTGATTGTCCTGTATTTGGCTCTATTCATCTTCCCATCAACTCTGACCAGCTTTCCTGTCCCTGCTGAAGAAAAGCATCCCTCCATGATGCTGCCACCACATTTCACAGTGGGGATGGTGTGTTCATGGTGATGTGCAGTGTTCGTTTTCTGCCACACATAGCATTTTGCCTTTAGGCCAGAAAGTTCAATTTTCGTCTCATCTGACCAGAGCTCCTTCTTCCAGGTGTTTGCTGTGTCCCCCACATGGCTTCTCGCAAATTGCAAACAGGACTTCTTATGGCTTTCTTTCATCAATGCCTTTCTTCTTGCCGATCTTCCACAAATGCCAGATTTGTGGAGTGCACAACCAATAGTTTTCCTGTGGACAGATTCTCCCCCCTGAGCTGTGGATCTCTGCAGCCCCTCTAGAGTTACCATGAGCCTCTTGGCTGCTTTTCTGATTAATGCTCTCCTTGCCCGGCCTGTCAGTTTAGGTGGACGGTCATGTCTTTGTAGGTTTGCATTTGTGCCATACTCTTTCCATTTTCAGATGATGGATTGAACAGTGTTCCGTGAGATGTTCACAGCTTTTTTTATAACCTAAGAAGAGAACCACAGCGGTCTGAGACACCCGGCGAGCTGTGGTAGAGTGAAGCAATGACTCTGGATGGAACCTGTAGTGTAAGCCTAGCAAGTCTGTGTGGACTCCAGCTGGACAGCAGGGTGCACTGGAGCAATGTCAGCTGAAGCCTGAAGATGAGCATGGCAGATTCCTGTGTGCTCGGGAGCAGCGGCGATGGCGTTTGACATCATAGACATGCGACATGTTTCTGAGCATGCGCTGGTTCTGAGGACCGGCGTGCTCCTTTCTCAAGCAACTATCTATGACGTCACACGCCATCGCTGCTGCTCCCGAGCACACAGGAATCTGCCAGGCTTTCATCTTCAGGCTTCAGCTGACATCGTTCCAGCGACCCTGCTGTCCAGCGGGAGTCCACACAGACTTGCCAGGCTTACACTACAGGTTGATAAAAAGTATGAGCAAATGAATGCGGAAACTCCTGGGCTGGACTATGAGCTCCACAATGATCGTAACCCCACATGGAGTACTTTTTGGGAATGCAAGCCTTGCTGCCCTCAATGGACCAGGGAAATAAGCTGTGTGCAAAGAAACAAAGAGAGGGCGCACGGTCCTAGTGCATTACCTTCTAAAAATTTGATTTATTGAATAAAAAGTAGTATACTCGCAAAAGAATAAAATAAAAGGCACATCACAAAAAAGACAGCATGGTCCAATCTCCCTAGATGGTGACTGTTGGGGGACTGTTGGCCACCAAATCCCTGACGCGTTTCAAGGCAGAACCTCTTTCTCAGATGCAATGTGCCTTTTGTGTTATTCTTTTGTGAGTATACTACTCTTTATTCAATAAATCTCATTTTTAGAAGGTAATGCACTAGGCCTGTGCGCCCTCTTTGTTTCTTTACACTACAGGTTCCATCCTGACACTTCTCCAGTTCTCCCTGCTGTCCAGCTGGCCATCCTGTTCTATGCTCCAGATAACAACTCTGGCGTTGTGCCCATACCCCTTATGAGCCTACTTATTACCTCCTATATGTGAGTGGTTTTATTTGTGTTGACCATTAAATATCTTATAGTCTACATTCAAAGGAGCTGTGTTTCTCTTCTCATCCACTCCAGAGTCATTGCTTCACTCTACCACAGCTCGCCGGGTGTCTCAGACCTTTTGTTCCTCCACCAACTACTGATCCCACATTCAGCCTAGAGACTTTGCGGACTGCTTATTCCATGCGCCTGTCTTCCCCCCCCTTTTTTTATAACCTATCCCCGCTTTAAACATTTCCACAACTTTATCCCTGACCTGTCTGGTGTGTTCCTCGACCTTAATGCTGTTTGTTCACTAATGTTCTCTTACAAACCTCTGAGGGCTTCACAAAACAGCTGTATTTATACATAAGATTAAATTACACACAGGTGGACTTTATTTACTAATTAGGTGACTTCTGAAGGCAATTGGTTCCACTAGATTTTAGTTAGGAGTATCAGAGAAAAGAGAGCTGAATACAAATGCACACCACACGTTTCAGATATTTATTTGTAAAAAATTTTGAAAACCATTTATCATTTTCCTTCTACTTCACAATTATGTGTCACTTTGTGTTGGTCTATCACATAAAATCCCAATAAAATATATTTACATTTTTGGTTGTAACATGACAAAATGTGGAAAATTTCAAGGGGTATGAATACTTTTTCAAGGCACTGTACATACAATCAGGCATGCACGATTCTAAGAATATAGCTCTTATAGCAGGGAGCGTTTGTTTTCAGCTCTTCGCAGACTTTTGTGAAAAGCAGTGAGTCAATTAAAGTGCAAAGCCATAATGCAAGTAAGTAATGCTCTAATTTTGTGGTAGTTTTAGAGAACTTATCGCAGAATGAAATGGAAATGAAATTTTTCAAGTTTCTAAAAAATTTTATATATATATATATATATATATATATATATATATATATATAACTGTATACATGAGTGGATTTATTTCTTTAAATTATAACCTCTTCTATAGCACAAGTGTACATGTGTGAAAAACAGTGGGCCTGCTTTGTAAATACAGATGCTGATGTTTCTGAAAAAAACTTTTGCTTCAATTCTATGTGCCTTGTTTTAAATTGATGTTGGTATCTGTTCTTCAGGAGTACAAGCGCAAATTGGCAAGAGTATCCCAGGTCCGGAAAGAGCTAAGGCTCCGAATCCAAAATCTGCCAGATCTATCACGTCTTCCAAACGTTACGGGAAGTCGAGTCCATTTGCCGTATGCAAGTGACATCTACAGTGATGACTAACTGGTAGTTGTGTGGTCAAATTTCCATGATAGCCCCAGTTGTCTCATTTAGCTATGGGAAGCTTATTAGTATTATTTTGTACATTGTTTAAATTGAGTTGATTATGTATATTGTTTAAATTGGTTTGACTCTGAATAAATTGACTGTTGTGTAAAACATTGATATGTGGATAGTAAACAGCACCTATTTAACAAAAACATACTGATGGGCATTGTACATTACTTGTCTTACTGACTGTTTATTGTAAATTATTAAACTATTTTGTGACATATAATGTATAAGCGTACTTTGTCTGTGAATTATAGAAGGCTGGTTTTAGGCTTCACTTACACCAACATAGTAATATGCCAAAGTTTACTTCACCTGTTTATTTTCACAAATACAAGGAGTGCAGCGCTACATGAAGTTAAATCTAAATGGCAGAGAAAAATAAAATAAAATGGAAATGAAAATAAGTCCACTGTAATATCAATATATGGATTCCTCCGTGCACAGTGAAATTTCTGACGCTGTAGGTGCAATCCGGTCTCCCGTTGTGATAATATGAATAGATTGCCTACTCACCAGAAACCCAGTAAAAAACGCATATCTGGATCACATGCATCCTAGGATCTTGAATAAAGACAGCCCGGAAATGGAATCCTCTGATGGTCCCTCAGTGGTGTAAGAAAAGGATACCGATCTTGTCTCAATGTGCTAACTTCTTCAAGTCCGCAGTAATGCCTAAAACACTGGGGCTGAGGTGTGGAGGCTCAGTGCCAGATATGGAGAATAAAGGTGCTCATAGTGTAGTATTTAAAACTGTAAATTTATTGCATTAAAATCTGAGCAATAATACATACATAAATGACTATATATAATATGAGACTGCTATGAGCAGTAAAAGCACCCAAAAACACTGACCAGTATACATCTAATGTGGGCCACCGGACCTCCTGATCCGGCGGCGTAGCGTCAAAGCGTGCAGGGGCTCCTCCTAGACGCGTTTCGTGTAAACACACATCTGCAGTAGGGGTGATGCCATGCACGCCGGACGCCATATTAGCCCTATATATAGGATGATCATTTTCAGTACATTACAGGGCAAGGAAAGGCAACTACAGACCCCCCCCCCCTTCCTGATTGTGCTTGTTATTGCTGTGCACAGATATATATGATAGCTGCTGCTTTCAACCCTAGTGCACCAGAGTACAGTGCTTGGGTATGAACATTTTTGTAGAGAACAGTCAGGTACCCATTCTAATGTGACTACCACACAAACAATAAACCTTCCTTTCTAATGACAGGCATATAAAATAGACATTGATGTATACTAAACTCTACTGGAAATCCACATGGGTTAGGCAAAAAATGGAAACATTACATGGTCTGCAGTTGTGAAAGTGATGGCATGTTTTGCATTGAAAGACTGAGAATGAGCTCTTTGGTCACTTTTGCAGCAATTGTTTTCTTATTCCAGGTCACAATCCTGAGCAATGCCCTATTGTCTCTTTCGGTCAGTTGACCATGTCAGCCACACTTATGCCATCAAAAGCTTTGATACTGTACCTCACAACATGGCAAATACATTGGCAACTTCAGTCATAAAGGCACCGGCTTTATTTTCATCCGTTCAACATAATTTCTTATAGGTATACGTTTGGAAATATATTTACTATATTTGATGATTATGTGACATTGTGGCTAAAGCCTTAAGGAAAATGATCAGGATGTTACAGGATGTTATATAAGGCTGTCAATATGGCAGCCACGACAACCTGACGAAGCCCACTTGACTTGTTGGGCACAATGCGTTGACATCACTGGTGTCAGCATGCCCAGGCTTTTGAACTGCAACCTGCTGGCTTTCCACCATTTCACCTCACCCGGAAGTCTTACACGGCCCTAGACATACTTGCAGGATCCTTCGTGGATGGCGGACTTCCTCTGAACTTAATGGCAGTGTTCACTCTCATCCGTCTTGAGATGCGGTCTATATCCTGGGAGCGGTGAGCTATTAATTTTTGCAGCCTCTGCACCCCTATCGGGCATTGGTCCCGATATTATTTATTCACTGAATGTAACAGTATCACTGTGCATACCATGTTGATACAGCTTATATATGCACAAAGGTGAATGCAAGCTTTAGACCCATGTCAGTATGTAAACAGAGTCTGCACCATGCATGTGAGGTATCACCATGTCCGTCAGATCGAGGGCAGTAACTCTAGCATGACCTCTATGTAAATATAAAGTGGTGACTTATAAAGGCTTTTACATTTCCCTATCGATATTAAACCTTTATGTAGTTTGCCGCCATTGCACGGGCATGCACAATTTTAAAGCATGTCTTTTATATTTTATCAAACAATTGGGCAATATATTGTATTTTTGTGTATTCAAACTAAAAAAATTTATATATATTTTTTTTTAAAACTGCTGCGCAAATGCACATAAAAAATTGCAACGCCCACTGTTTTATTCTCTATGGCCTCTGCTTTAAAAAAAATATATAATGTTTGGGGGTTCAAAGTAATTTTCTAGCAAAAAGGATGTTTTTTTATGTAAACAAAATGTGTCAGAAAAGGCTTGTTCTTCAAGTGGTTAGATGACTGATTGATATGTGACATAAGCTTCTAATGTTGGCCCTTATATGCCAGGATAGTAGAAGCAACCCCCAAATGACCACTTTTGTGGAAAATAGTCACCCCACGGTGAGTATTTTTCAGACATCTTTGAGATCTGAAAAATACTCACCATGCCTCTTATCAATTTTCTTTGGGTGTCTACGTTCCAAAAAGGGGTCATTGGGGGGATGTGTTTGTACTATCCTGGTATTTTAGGGCCTCCAAAACTGTGATAGGTAGTGATATGAGGAAATATGCCCTTTGAAAGTGGTTATTGGATTTTGGGGGCCTTTATGTGGCTAGGCTGCCAAAAAGTCTCTCACATGTGGTATCCCCATACTCAGAACAAGTAGCAGAATGTGTTTTGGGGGTGTTATTCCACGTATAGCCACGGCATACATGAGCAATATATAATTTTCCATACATTTTTGGCAAAAAAATAAAATCTTCCATACACTCAACATGCCTCTCAGCAGATAGCTTAAGGTGTCTACTTTATGAAAAGGGGTCATTTGGGGGTGTTTGTACTATCCTGGCATTTTAGCACCTTAAGAAATGTGATAGGCAGTCAGAAAGTAAAAGCTGTATAAATTCGAGTATCTATACCATAGTCTGTAGATGCTATAACTTTCACACAAACCAATTAATATGCAATTATTGGGATTTTTTTCTTACCAAAGACATGTAGCAAAATACATTTTGGTCTACATTTATGACTAACTGAGTTTATTGGATATTTTTGATAACCAAAAGTAGAAGATATATTTTAGTTTTCAACATTTTCTGGGTTTTTTTTTCGATAATATCACAAAAAATAAAAACCCAGTGGTAACAAAATACCACCAAAAGAAAGCTCTATTTATGTGAAAAAAAGGACATTCATTTAGTTTGGGTACAGTGTTACATGACGGCGCAATTACCAGTTGAAATAGCACAGTGCTGAATAGCAAAAAATGGCCTGGTCAGGAAGGGTGTAAATCTTCCGGAGGACAAGTGGTTAATTGCTGGCAATTGTTTTGTTTACATTTAGCTGTCAACGGGGAACCCATTGACTGATGACCAGTTGTTATGGATGCAGCGGCCGCCCGCTCCTTAACAACTATGACAGTTACTGGTTGTTAAGGAAGCCATCAACCAGTGAAAGTAGAGCATTTTCATTAGCTACCGCATGCCTAGACTGCTACCCAATTACCACATGCATTAAATTATTTATTGTCTTCTGTGAGTTGACTTTATACCCATTTTTATGCTGTATTTACCAAGCAGTTTAACAGTTTTGCGGTAAATACCTCATAACAGTATAGTGAATTGACAGTTTGAGGATCACATGTGATATTTAGGGAAAATGTGTCAGATCACCTAAATACCACATTCAATCTGCTTTTGGGAATGGAGCCCAATGTACTCATCCCCAAAAGTATATATATAAAAAATACACACTGATAGTAGATGACACCACGTACTGTACACAGCTCAATTTCTAACCGATATAGATCGCATCAACCAATATTCCTCCAGCCAATAATGGGTTAAACGCTGCCAGCCCCCAGGGTCATACCACTGTCCATAAACAGAAAAGCCAGAAAAAAGCTCCACATAGCGTAAAACTGCTTTGCAGGCTCTCAATTTCCCTTATCCCTTGTCGCCATGTTTTCTGTGAGTGGGATTAAATCAATCATTGTTGGGGATGTAAGGAGGTCTTTGGTGACCAGAGAACCTCCTACACCAGAGTCCACAACCTTCCCCCTTACATCAGGGTCTGCAGAGTTCCCCTTTACACCAGAGTCTGTGGAGTGAAAACACTAAGGTAAAGGGGTTCACTGATGTAAGAAGGGAGTGAGGACACTGATATAAGGGGGGAACTTTATATCAGTGTCCCCCTTTACCTTAGGATCTTCACTCGTTAACCGCAACAGAGTGACTGACTGTGTCACACACTAACCTGTAATTGCCTGCAAGCTTTGTTCCTTCTCTCCTTCGTGCCCCCTCCTTGCAGATGCTTTCCAATTTGTTGTATACCACACCTCCAAAAAAGAGGGGAAAACAGTGTGGGGACCCCCTTAAATTCCTACCAGACCCTTGATCCGAACATAGATGTGGCAAGGCTGGCACCAAGCGCCATCACCACACACCTGACCAGTACGAACCTGCAGGCAGTCCTCTAGATCCGTGGAGACATATTACTCCACATAAAAACGATATATTTGAGTTTGGCACTGAGAAGTATTTCAATGGAATTGATGTTGGGGCTGATATCACAATGAAGAGAAACTAAGGAATGGCTCAATCACTTCTGCAATCAGTCCACAGAAGTGATTGGGCAGCTGTAGAGCCACTTGGGTCACTTGCACAGAAAAGGCTGGTTGCAACTTTTGTTACTGGGATGATAGCTGCATCCGCAGCCATGATCCTAGTATAACCACTGTGCTAATTCTAGAAGAGGGTTACTTCTAGGAAAGATTGGGGATTTTCATAGAATCTTTATTGTTGTATTGAGCTTGAGGCTGCTTAGTTAGAGAGGTCTTTGGTTACCCACACACTGTACAATTTCTAAACATCCTCCTTTGGATTTGGCAAAACTCAATAAAATGAGTATAAACCTAAAAAATACTTTTAATTTGTATCCAGTGTTTACTGACCCCCTCCCCACCTCCATGCAGCACGTTACCTGTCTATTTTTGTACTTACCCGTTAGTGTGCCTGGCTACATCACCAAACCAAGTTAGTTGCCGATGTATCACATGGGGGCTTTGTAAAGTGAAGATACCATTTGAATCTGCAGTTTTAGGAACTGATACATTGTTATTCTGCTGTTGTCAGTATCATCAATTCAGCCTTATGGTTCAGGTGTTACCGCTGAGCACACATGGACTATAAAGGAAATCCATACTGTTACTTATGTTAAGTCCGTTCTGCTGATCAAGCTGTTGTCTGTTACACAGTTTGCAATTTATGAGCCTCCTGCTATTGTGCTGCTGATTGAGGACTATGTATACCATATTAGCTGTGAAGTGCTGTGCATCCAGCTTTGTAATTGCAGGTTGTTAGTTGCTGGGCAGCCTGAGGCAGTGAAAAGATCATCAGATGCTGTACAGTGTGTTTAGTATAATATCATTTTCTGGTATCGGTGTGTTGATTATGTGTGTGGTATGTGCGCGGATCAGATGACAACATTGTCATTATTTCAGCTTTCAATATACCTTTTGGATAGAATCAGCATTCTCATTGTGAGGGATTAGCCCAGGAGCGGGTTGTGCTTGACCCCCTGGATGGGGCTCAAGCACAAAAAGAGGCTCAGCATGACAGTAGGACCTTGGTGAAAAGTTTGTGCTTTATTTACAGGTCTGATGAACACAAGGTGCATATAGTCAAAACAGCAAAAAAAAAATACAAAGAGATAATAAAACTTTGCCACACTGGGCATCTAACTGCAAACACAGGTTTCCTATCTAGCTGTCTGAATACAGCCTACCACTGCTCAGACACGGGGTGTTCACACAGTCTAAGATCACACAGATGTTCTCTCACCACAGGATGATTTGGTTGCTCCCCAGTCTGTCCTGCACAGCAAACTGGTTCCAGGTTGGAGCATTCTCTCTATGCAGCCTGGGAGTTTTATAGAGCCCAGAGCCCTTAACTCACTACACCTGAGCTCATGAAATCATCAGTGAGCCAGACAGGCTCACTACCAGGGGCGGAATGACAACTCATGGGGCTCCCGGGCAATAGGAGATCATGGGGCCCCTGTGTCCTTGCCCAAACTCAAAAAAGCCTATGAAAAAGGTACCAGGAAAATCTCATGCGGCCCCCTACTGACCCCGGGCCATCGGGCAGTGCCCGAGTTTCCAAATGGTCATTCCGCCCCTGCTCACTACACAGCACCAAAGGAGAAACAGTCAGTGTAGAGCATGAACCTGGGACAAATATACCTCTCATCCTGGACACATCCCTTAGTTCTTCCTGCCTTCCTGTCACATCATTTACTGGTTTCTTTCTTATTTTTGGAGTTGTTGTTTTGTGAAAGATTGCTGAGTACACTGTATTACTATATTAACCATTTTCCTGGTGCCTTATAGTAACTTTACTGGTACAGGGCGGCTGCACTGTGCAGAATCACGCATACAGTTGTGTTCAAAATAATAGCAGTGTGTTGAAAAAAGTGAATAAAGCTCAAAATCCTTCTAATAGCTTTTATTTCCATACACACAAATGCATTGGGAACACTACACATTCTATTCCAAATCAAAACATGAAGAAAAATAGATCAAATTTGTGTTGTTCCTCTAAAAAAATTGAAGGAAAGTGAATATTAGACGGTTCAAAAAAATAGCAGTGTTTGTATTCTTCTTTACAAACTCAAACATTCACTATATAAACTGAAAAATGTTGGAAGATTTTGTTTTCCTTTGAATCACTTAATGAATATTTAGTTGTATAAGCACTGTTTCTGAGAACTGCTGTACATCTGTGTTGCATGGAGTCACCCAACTTCTGGCACCTGTGAACAGGTATTCCAGCCCAGGATGATTGGACTACATTCCACAGTTCTTCTCTATTTCTTGGTTTTGCCTCAGAAACGGCATTTCTGATGTCACCCCACAAGTTTTCTATTGGATTAAGATCCGGGGATTGGGCTGGCCACTCCATAACGTCAATCTTGTTGGTCTGGAACCAAGATGTTGCACGTTTACTGGTGTGTTTGGGGTCGTTGTCTTGTTGGAACACCCATTTCAAGGGCATTTCCTCTTCAGCATAAGGCAGCATGACCTCTTCAAGTATTCTGATGTATTCAAACTGATCCATGATCCCTGGTATGCGATAAATAGGCCCAACACCGTAGTATGAGAAACATTCCCATATCATGATGCTTGCACCACCATGCTTCACTGTCTTCACAGTGTATTGTGGCTTGAATTCAGTGTTTGGGGGTCGTCTGACAAACTGTTTCCGGCCACTAGACCCAAGAAGAACAATCTTACTTTCATCAGTCCACAAAATGTTGCGCCATTTCTCTTTAGGCCAGTCAATGTGCTCTTTGGAAAATTGTAACCTCTTCAGCACATCTTGTTTTCAACAGTGGGACTTTGCGGGGGCTTCTTGCAGATAGCTTGGCTTCACATAGGTGTCTTCTAATTGTAACAGTACTCACAGGGAACTTTAGACCTTCTTTGATCTTCCTGGAGCTGATTGTTGGCTGAGTCCTTGCCATTTTGGCTATTCTTCTATCCATTCGAATGGTAGTTTTTCGCTTTCTTCCACGTCTTTCAGGTTTTGGTTGCCATTTTAAAGCATTTGGGATCATTTTAGCTGAGCAGCCTATCATTTTCTGCACTTCTTTATATGTTTTCCCCTTTCCAATCATTTTTTTAATCAAGGTATGCTGTTCTTCTGAACAATGTCTGGAATGACCCATTTTCCTCAGAATTTCAGAGAGAAATGCACTGTAACCAGCATGTACAACATTTGCTGCCTTCCTTCCTTAAATAAGGGCAATAATTGCCACCTGTTTTTCAAAGAATGAATGACCTCACTAATAGAACTCCACACTGCTATTATTTTGAACATGTCCCTTTCAACTAGTGATCCAATTACACAGAATCAGCAGCATGCATGTCATGACTGTTGGGTCTGTTGGATTTCTATTACTCTACTACACCTGCTAGTAAATTATTTGCCATTTAGAAATATCATTTCTACCAAAAACAGTGATTGATCAGGTTAGTGATGTCTGACTGCTATTATTTTGAACACAACTGTATATACGTGATTCTGCATTTCCAGGTAGAGGGCATGTGCGTGCCTGCCTGCCTACTGCGCTGTCATTGGCTCTTGTACATGTCAATCACTGGGTCCCAGCCAGCGATTTATGGCTGGGACGTGGCAATTGGAGGAGCAACTGACAGGAGAGATATCTCTGAATGTAAACAATACAGATCTCTCAGCAGGGGGTGTGCTGGCTTTTATCTCCATGCAAAGCAGGGAGATAAAAACCAGCACATTCCCTAGTAAAACACCACACAGTACACAGTTATCACACTCCCTAACACACAGTTAACCCTTTGATCACCACAGATTTTACCCCTTCCTGCTCAGTGTCAATTGTATTGTGACAGAGCTTTTATTAGCACGGATTACTGTATTAGTGTCACTGCAGATGTCTGTGGCAGTTAGTCAGTTCCCACCCAGTGTCAGTTAGTGTCAAAATGCCCGCTGTACTAACTCAGTCCTGCTATAAGTCAATGATCACTGCCATTACTAGTATTAAAAGAGAAAAAATAATACTTGTAATTTTCACACAAACCAATTAATATACACTTATTGGGAGTTTTTTTTTATATCAAAGACATGTAACAGAATACATTTTTTAAAATTTATAATGATGTTTTGTAGCAAAAAGTAAAAAAAAAATGTGGGTTTTTTTCTGTCTTTTTTCGTTTAGAGCACAAAAAAGAATAAATCCAGTGGTGATCAAATACCACCAAAAGAAAGCACTATTTGTGTAAAAAAAACATTTCATTTTTGTACAGTGTTGCATGACTGTGCAATTATCAGTTAAGGTAGCGCAGCGCTATAGGACAAAATGGCCTGGTTCGAAAGTGGGGTAAATCTGCAGTTTAAGCAACAGCCATATCATGCACTTATGAATGTTTTATTTGCTTAGGTATTCAATATACTCTATCTAAGATAAAAGGTCTTTACTAACTATTGAACATGCAATCATTGTGGGAAAATCCCTATATACCTTGAAATGACAGAAGTAGATTAACTGTCCATTAGGGGACATTGGGTGAATTCTCATACAAAAGGGTTATACTGTTGGCTACAAGAGCATGGAACTAGCAAAGATGTTAACTAGCCATATATAACCCCTCCTACTCCCATCAAGCCTAATTTTTTTTTACCAGTTTCTTATGAGAATGGATGTCTCTGAGAAAAGCTAAATGTTTTTTCATTCTCAATGGCAACCCCACGCATCTCAGCCCACAGCATGATCATGGGTGTGGGAACCGCAGGGAAACAGCATGGTCAAAAAGACACCTTTTTTTTTTCTTTTTTGCGTGAATCGTGGGCACAGCAGCCAATTCAAATGAGTGCAAATGCAGGCTGCACAGCCCACACTACTGTGAACCTAGCCTTATTGTTAAGACATAAACATATTAACAGGTTACAATTCAGGCTTTTCTTCCTTTATATAGTGAGGTAAATGGTCTAGAATGGTTTAAAGGCTACAAATGCCTAAACGTTTATTAGGTATAGATTTTCCAAATCTTTGTCTATATACAGTGAGGAACAGAAGTATTTGAACACCCTGCGATTTTGCAAGTTCTCCCACTTAGAAATCATGGAGGGGTCTGAAATTCACATTGTAGGTACATTCTCACTCTGAGAGACAGAATTAAAAAAAAAAATTAGGAAATCACGTTGTATGATTTTTAAAGAATTTATTTGTCTTGCACTGCTGAACATACATTTTTGAACACCTAAGAAACAGCAAGAATTCTGGCTCTCAAAGACCTGTTACTGTGCCTTTAAAAAGTCCACCTCTGCTCCACTCATTAATCTAACTTAGTAGCACCTGTCTGAGCTCTTTAAAGACACCTGTCCACCCCAAAGTCAGTCAGACGCCAACTACTACCATGGACAAGACTAAAGAGCTGTCAAAAGACACCAGAGAAAAAATTGTGGACCTCCATAAGGCTGAAAAGGGCTACGGGGCAATTGCCAAGCAGCTTGGTGAAAATAGATCAACTGTTGGAGCAATTGTTAGAAAATGGAAGAGGCTAAAGACGACTGTCAGTCTCCCTCGGACTGGGGCTCCATGCAAGATCTCACCTCGTGGGGTATCACTGATAAGAAAGATGAGGAGCTACAAGGGAGGAGCTGGTCAATGACATGAAGAGAGCTGGGACCACAGTTTCAAAGGTCACTGTCGGTAGAACACTACGCCATCACGGTTTCAAATCATGCATTGCACGGAAGGTTCCCCTGCTCAAGTCATCACATGTCCAGGCCCGTCTGAAGTTTGCCAATAACCATCTGGATGATCCAGAGGAGGCATGGGAGAAATTCATGTGGTCAGATAAGACCAAAGTAGAACTTTTTGGTCTAAACTTCACTCGTCGTGTTTGGAAGAAAAAGGATGAGTTGCTTCCCAAGAACACCATCCCTACTGTGAAGCATGGGGGTGGTAACATCATGCTTTAGGGGTGCTTTTCTGCAAAGGGGACAGGACGACTGCACTGTATTAAGGAGAGGATGAATGGGGCCATTTATTGTGAGATTTTGAGCAACAACCTCCTTCCCTCAGTCAGAGCATTGAAGATGGGTCATGGCTGGGTCTTCCAACATGACAACGACCCGAAACACACAGCCAGGATAACTAAGGAGTGGCTCCGTAAGAAGCATATCAAGGTTCTGGAGTGGCCTAGCCTGTCTCCAGACCTAAATCCAATAGAACATCTTTGGAGGGAGCTGAAACTCCGTGTTGCTCAGTGACAGCCTCGAAACCTGACAGATCTAGAGGAGATCTGTGTGGAGGAGTGGGCCAAAATCCCTGTTGCAGTGTGTGCAAACCTGGTCAAGAACTACAGGAAACATTTGACCTCTGTAATTGCAAACAAAGGCTTCTGTACCAAATATTAACACTGATTTTGTCAGGAATCCCAGGGCTTGCGGCGGCGCACAGGTCTGCGCATGTGCAGAACGCCGATGCGCATTAGTCGGCGGCCACTAGGACATAGGCAACCGCGGCAACAGAGGCGGCCGCGCATGCGCACTCGCGATTGCTGATGCGCGCCTGGCACCAATGACAGCGCAGGGCGCACTAATTAAACCGGCTCTTTGCATGCTCAAATTGCCGTATGGTCTTGTTCCTGTTGATTTCTGCTCCTTCTGTTCCTGTGATTGCCTTGTTGCCGACCCAGCCTGACCCTGATTCTGTTGACCGTCTCCTGTTGACCATCTTACTCTTAATCATTCCTATTGCTATCTCCTTCATCTAAATACCAACTTAAAAGGAGCGTGGATATGTGAAATTTGGAACAAGAAAAGATCTTCAGAGTGACCTTTATAACCCATCCCCCCTCCCCCCAAATCCCCCTGCCCAACTTCCACCCTTCCCCTCCCCCCACCTCTCCCTATTTTTAAAACCCTTTGGCCCATATCCAAGCCCTGGAATCTGAAGTGGTATAATCCCACAATCGACTCCTCCAAGACACGTACACCTATCCCGAAAACTACTCCCAATCCTTTAATCACAAACGTATGTGACATATTGAGCTTCCGGATGCCCTATTTTTAATATAAGAAAAGAAGAAAGGAGGGCAAGGAGTGGAGAGAGAAGAAGAAAAAAAACATTTATATATATATATATATATATATATATATATATATTTCTTCTCTCTCTCCTCCCCCCATAAACCTCTCCTCCTCAACCTCCCCCCTGCCTAACACCTGTTGAATCTACTGAAAGAAGAGAGAAAAAAAAGGGGGAGGGGAAGCACCCCACTATTCGTAACCTTTCATCTTACTCTCTATTTGAGGACTAATAGCCACTTGTCTAAAATAATAATTGTGTGCCGCGCCCCACTCAATAGATTAATTGTGTTTATAAAGTGGAATATGTGCTCAATATATCCATATACAATATGATCCAAAAAACAAAACATATATATGATGGAATAAGCAAATATATAAACATAGATAACAGCAATTGAATGTGATATATTTATACTTTATAAACATTATATAAAAGATATTGAAATATAATCCAAAAAAATGTCCAATAATTAACATAAAATCCAATACTGTGTCCACTCCATGATAATATTCTGAAAAACCGGATATGATTTTCTTATGCGCTCACCTTAATTTTAGCATAACTGAATTAGGCTAAAACAGATTTTTGTCCTTAACCATTAGCCTACTGGGCACTTATACACCCTTTCTGCCCTGGGGCCACACTGATCATCAGGGCACACTGATCATCAGTGCCCTGATAATCAGTGTACATGTCCTCTCCGAGGAATGCCGATTACCGACTGTCCTCTCCTCTGTCAACGTGACAGCTCGTGAGGAGAGAAATGCCGATAAACGGCATTTCCCTATTTACATGTGATCAGCTGTGATTGGACACAACTGATCACATGACCGAGTCGACATCTTCAGCTCTTTCTGTCGATCAGTGATCCGCTGTGTCCGAGGGACACAGCGCACCACCGATCACCGCGCTGCGCGCCCCCGGAGCCGCGCATGCGCGGTTAGAGTGGGACGACATCATATGACGTCCTCCCGGAACGAGAGAACCACCTTGCGCCCGTCATTACACTATACGGCGGGCGGGAGGTGGTTAAATGGACAGATGAGGTGTTTTCCAATGGTAGTTTTACTTCCAGGAATGATGAGTTGCCAGTTGTAGTAATTAAATTTTCACACCTGGGGTCTCTTAGGCTTGCTGATCCCTGTATTTGATCAGGATGGATGGATTTCTCCCTCTGTTCTCCAGGGGTCTTATACTTCCTTTCCCTCCACTCTTTAATTCTCCATATTAATGGTGCAATAAAAGAAAAAGGACATAGTGCCTTATCCTTTTTAACAATTTATTATTGACATTCCACTCACATTTTAATTATTATTATTATTATACAGTATTTATATTGCGCCAAAGGTATGCTCAGCGCTGTACAGTAGCAAGGGGGACAGAACATGAGACAAGACAGTAACAATACAATACACGAGGGGTTCGAGGGCCCTGCTCTTTCAAGCTTACAATCTAGGAGGGAGGGGAAGGTGATACAGGAGGAGATGGCTGTGGGGGATGGAGTGGTGGGAGGAGTGGAGGAGGTTGTTAGGTGAGGTCAGGTGTTAGGTGAGGTTGGGGTAGGCTTCCCTAAAGAGGAGGGTTTTCAGGTTGCGCCTGAAGGTGAGGAGGGTGTGTGACAGTCTGATGGACTGGGGTAGGGAGTTCCAGAGGATGGGGGAAGTCCTAGAGAAGTCCTGCAATCGGGCGTGGGAGGAGAAGACCAGGGAGCTAGAGAGTAGGAGGCCCTGTGAGGAGCGGAGGGCACGGGTAGGGTAGTATTTGGGTATCAGGTCAGTTATGTAGTTTGGGGCGGCATTGTGAATGGCTTTGTAGGCCAGGGTTAGCAGTTTGAATTTGATGCGTTGGGCAATCGGGAGCCAGTGAAGGGATTGGCAGAGGGGGGAGGCAGATGTTGAACGGTTGGTGAGGTGGATGAGGTGGATAATAAAACCACTTTTAAAATTGATAGATCCTCTGTGTGTGGTCTGCACACTTTCTGTACGCGCCGTTTACTTCTGAGTGCGTCGTGACATTTCACCTTTCAGAGATTTTTTGTTTTTCATATTTCCATTATATATTGGATTTATATTCACAATGGTTATTGAGCAGACAGTGAATATGAGCCATACTATTTACTATTGAGCTTGCTCTTCAGAGTGTCATTTCACTTTTCAAAGGTGTGGGGTTTTTTTTTCCTTCACTTTAGTTTTGGTACTTAGAACTGCACTTAATCAAATATCTATTAATATTTGTATCCAGTTATACTATGTGCATTTAGGAAATAATCCAGGCCTTCTTTAAAACAATCTACTGAGCTGGCCAGAACCAGCTCTTGAGGGAGTCTATCCCAAATTTTCATAGGTGGGATGTCTGTGATCACTTGGGGTAATTTATAGTGTGTTCCCCCCCCCCCCCTTGTCAGAGAGAGGTGAGGCGGAGAACCCCAAGTATTCTACTCCCACATTTATGTCTCCATATATTGTTGCATATAGTCATGACCAAAAATATTGGCACCCCTGCATTCCTGTCAGATAATGCACCACTTTGCCCAGAGAATTGTTACAAATGTTTAGACATTCTCATATTTTTTTCTTTTGTTTGTATTGGTATGACACAAAAAAGTGGAGAAACAGAAAGTCAATGGACTGGACAAATTAATTGGCATCTCAATTTAATATTTGGTAGCACTCGCCTTGGACAGAATAACTGAAATCAATTGCTTCCTGTAACCATCAATGAGTTTCTTACACCTCTCTACTGGAATTTTGGACCACTCTTTTGCCAACTGCTCCAAGTCTCTTAGATTCGAAGGGTTCATTTTCCCAATTGCTGTTCTGAAATCTTTCCACATGTGCTCTATGGGATTTAGATCAAGACTCATTGCTGGCCAGTTAAGTACTTTCCAGCGCTTTGTCTGAAACCATTTCTGGGTGCTTTTGACGTGTGCTTTGGGTCATTGCTCTGCTGTAAGACCCATGACCTCTGACGGAGACCCAACTTTCTGATACTGGGCCCAACATTGTATCCTGTAATTCTTTGGTAGCCTTCAGATTTCATAATTCCATGCATAAGACATCCAGTGCCTGAAACAGCAAAGCAACCCCAAAACAACAGTGAGTCTCCACCTGACTGTAGGGAATGTATTATTTTCTTTAAAAGCCTCATTGTTTTTTTCTGAAAACAATAGAATTATTATTATTATTATTATACAGTATTTATAAAGCGCCAATAGTTCGCTCAGCGCTGTACATTACAAAGGGGGACAGAACATGTGACAGAACAATACCAATACAATGCAAAACATGAGGGGATCGAGGGCCCTGCTCTTTCGAGCTTACAATCTAGGAGGGAGGGGGTGGTGGCACAGGAGGAGATAGCTGTGGGGGATGGAGTGGTAGGAAGAGTGGAGGAGGTCGGCAAGTTAGCAGGGGGTGGGGTAGGCTTCCCTGAAGAGATGGGTTTTCAGGGTGCGCCTAAAGGAGAGGAGAGTAGGTGATAATCTGCTGGGTTGGGGCAGGGAGTTCCAGAGGATGGGTAACACCCTGGAGAAGTCCTGGAGGCGGGCATGGGAGGAGGAGACCAGGGAACTAGAGAGAAGGAGGTCTTGTGAGGAGCGGATTGTGCGTGCTGGGCGGTACTTGGATATTAGGTCAGTGATGTAGTTCGGGGCAGTATGGTGGACAGCTTTGTACGTCAGCGTTAGGATTTTGAATTTGATCCGTTGCGCAATCGGAAGCCAGTGGAGGGATTGGCAGGGAGGGGTGGCGGGGATGGAGCGGTTGGAAAGGTGAATGAGTCTGGCAGCCGTATTCAGGATGGACTGAAGCGGGGATAGCCAGCGGCGAGGCAGGCCAGTGAGGAGGGAGTTGCAGTAGTCGAGTCGTGATATGATGAGGGAGTGGATGAGCTGTTTAGTGGTTTCTGGGGTTAAGAGTTTTGGAGTTAAGAGTGGAGGTAGGAGAAAGGTGCATTTACCCAGAAGGAAGGCAGCAGGAGTCAATGCGAGAATGATGGACTTTACCAAAAAGCTGTAATTTTGTTTAGTCTGTCCACAGCACATTCTCCCAAAAGGATTTTGGCTTCCTCAGGTACATTTTGGCAAACTCCAATCTGGCTTTTTTATGTTTTTGTGTCAGCAATGGGGTCCTTCTGGGTTTCCTACCATAGCGTCCCTTTTCTTTCGGATGATGACATATAGTGCAAGCTGACAGTTACACCCTGTATCTGAAGGTCAGCTTGGATTTGTCTGGAAGTTGAACGAGGTTCTTTAGCCACCATTTGCACAGTCCTCCATTGCAATCTTTGATCAATTTTTCTCTTTTGTTCACATCCAGTGAGATTAGCTATAGTACCATGGGCTGTAAACTTCTTGGCAATGTTGCACACAGTGGACACAGGAACATTAAGATAGCTGGAGATGGACTTGTAACCTTGAGATCGCCCATGCTTTTCCACAATTTTTGTTCTCAAAAGCTCAGACAATTTTTTGCTGTTCTTTCTCTTTTCCATGCTCCATGTGGCACACAGAACAGAAAGGTTGAGTCAATGTTTCACCATTTTAATTGGTTGCCGGTGTGATTTCTTTATTGTCAGCACCTGTTAATTGATACAGGTGAGTTTAATTACAAATAGGAGCATCACAAACTTGGAATGCAATTACTTCTTACAATTTTTAGAATGTGCCAATAATTTTGTCCAGTCCATTTTTGGAGTTTTGGGTGAAATGTTGGCTTTTTGTTTCTTTACTTTTTTTTGTCATACCAATACAAATGAACGAAAAAACATGAGAATGCCTAAATATTTGTAAGTACAACAATTTCCTTGGCGAAGTGGTCCATTATCTGGTAAAAATGCAGGGGTGCCAATATTTTTGGCCATGACTGTATGTTCTTGTTATATACTGTATATACAGTGCTCAGCATATTTGAGTACACCCCTTTTGAAAAGTAAGATTTTAATCAATATCTCAATGAACACAAGAACAATTTCCAGAACCTTTGCAAAACTGAGTTTTATAGAACATTTGTTTAGCTCATTACAAGAAAGGAAGATTAATATTATAACTTACAAAATCTTCAGTTTTACTCAAATTAGTTGATGCAAAAATGAATACACCCCACAACAAAAACTACTAGATCTAGTATTTTTTATGACCTCCATGATTTGTAAGAACAGCACCAAGTCTTCTAGGCATGAAATGAAGAAGTTGGCGACATATTGCAAAATCTATCTTTTACCATTCTTCAAGAATGACCACTTTTAGAGCTTGGATGCTTGATGGAGAGTGATGCTCAACTTGTCTCTTCAGAACTCCCCATAGATTGAGTTCAGATCCGGAAGACATACTTGGCCACTAAATCACTTTCTTCTTCAGAAATTCAACAGTGGCCTTAGATGTGCGTTTTGGATCATTGTCATGTTGCACGACGATCAAGGGCATGGAGTAATGGTAGTATCTTTTCTTTCAATATAGAGCAGTACATCTGTGAAGTCATGACACCATCAATGAAATGCAGCTCCCCGACACCAGCAGCACTCATGCAGCCCCACAGAAGGACATTGCCACCACCATGTTTCACTGTAGGCACCATGCATTTTTATTTGTACTCCTCACCTTTGCAATGCCATACAGTTTTGAAACCATTAGTTCCAAAAACATTTATTTTGGTCTCATCACTACAGCATACAGAGTCCCAGTAGTCTTCCTCTTTTTCAGCATGGGCCCTAGCAAATTATAGTTGGCCTTTTTTGTGCATGGGCTTTAGGAGAGGCTTCCTTCGTGGACGACACCCATACATGCCATCATTCTTCTGCAATGTACACCGTAATGCCTCATGGGAAACAATCACCCCGGTTTGGATTTCTACTTCTTTAGCTAACTGCAGTGAACTTGCATGGCGATTTTCTTCAACCCTTCTCATCAGAAGACGCTCCTGTTGAGGTGTTAACGTTCATAGATGGCCTGGATGTCTCTGTGAGTTGGTTGTAGTTCCATCTTTGTTAAATTTTTGTATCACTTTTACTACAGTATTCTGAAAGATAAGTAAAGCTTGGCTGATTTTCTTGTAGCCTTCACCTTTCTTGTGTAAAGAAATTATTTTCTTTTTTCAGGTCTTGTGACATTTCTCTTCCATGTGGTGCCATTGCTGACAGCATGAAATGGGAAGGGGATTTCTTTGTTAAGTAATGCCCTTTTATAATCAACTGTCTGTTGGACACCCATTTAATGGTAGTTGAATTCTTGTTAACTAGGCTTTTGTTGTCTAAAATTTAGCTTTGCTCCTAAGGCTTTCTTTGGGGTGTATTCATTTTTGCAACATGGTCTTAAATGAATTTGTTGGGAAAAATACTTTCTTGTGTGTACAAATTAACAAATCTTGTTTGCAATCAATGGCCCGCACTTGTGGGAGTATTTTGTAGTATAGTGTCCCATAGAAAATGTTGATTCTGAAAGCAAAGTAAAGGTTTTCTGACAAATCTGTTGGGGTGTACTCATTTATCCTGAGCACTGTATATCTATTTGTATGTTGCTGATGTTCTAGAGATAGTGATTGTGTTTATTCAGTAAGTATGGTATGGGACAATCATTATGTCTCTTGGATTAAGAGATGAAGATTCAATTGATTTACTTGCTGCAGCTGCATGATAGACACAGGGATCCGTGGTTTTAAATTGCAGGCTGTGGGAGTGGATCAGCTGTTTGCTGTCTCCACTGTTGGTGATGTTTTTACTTGCTCAATACTAAATAAAGTTGAAGAGGAGTGCAGCTGCTCAGACTGTGTTGTGTTCATGTATGCGGATGGCGAGCTGTGCTGGCATTCTCGGAACTAGATATTTCAGTTGGAAACTAAATCACCTGGAGCAATGTATGATTACATTTAGATTATGCATAATGGATAAATGGGATGCCCAGAGAAATAAGGAAATATGCATAAAGACATTTTTTGATACCTGGTCTATATAATTAAGGTGTTGACTGCGGATCAACTTCAGGAAATAATGACTACTTTCCAATAAACTCCATTGTACAATACATAAAAGCTAAGGGTTACTTTGGGACGGCTTGAAATATACTGTAGTAGTTAAATTTGTATTATGTTCTTAGCTTGGTGAGCTTTCTATTATTGCGCTTTTACTATTATAGCCTAAGTATGTGGCAAGATAACTGATTCTATTCTAATTTTTACTAGCGAATGTCATATTAATATAATTTGTTAAAGATTTTTTAAGTGTCTTGTTATGAAACAAAATTAAATAAATATTGTATATACACCATATGTGTTGTCAGTCATTGCTTCCCTCCATTTGAGGGACCCTTTGTATATATGTTTACTTGCAGATCCCTATCTTTCCAATGCATCAACATTACCTACATTTTGTGGTGAGCAAGCAATAAAAGTTTGTTGTGCTTCTCTTCAGTCTGTCCACTGCACCTCAGATCTTCACCAAGGTGCTAGCTCCTGTACTTGTGCTAATTTATTCACAGGGCTTCCCCATAGTGGGATACCTGGACAATCATCTCCTGAGGGAACAGTTGGCATGGACTTTGACAATGTACATCAAACTGTTCAGACTCTGTAGATATTAGGTCCTGAACTTTCAGAAACCAGTGCTGGCCCTGACTTATTGACTGGAGTATCTAGGTCTCCTACTAGATAAAGCTCAGTTCAGGGTTTTACTTCTACAAGACTAACACCTGATTTTCTGCTTCCATGTCTGGATTTTGTATTCCAGCTGTCCAACCCTCCTCTTTTTCATTAGGCTTCTGAGCTTGATGATTTGATGGTGATTTGCCTGGATTGTTTCTTAGATACACAGAATATAACTGGATACTAACATTTATAGGTAAAGTTGATCCAGGGAATATCCAATTGCCACTCGGGGGATCAGGAAGGATTTTTTTCCCAGCAGGAGCAAATTGGATTGTGTTTTGCTGTTTTTTTTTGCCTTCCTCTGGATCAATTGTGTGTATAGGATTATAACTTTTTTCTATGGTTGAACTGGATGGACTTTTGTCTTTTTCAGCCAGACAAACTATGTAACTATGTAATCATGGTTCAGAAATGGCTTGACAGAATGTCCATGTGAAAGGGCCTAACCCTTCCCCCACTCTACCCAAAACTAAAAAACTTTTTGGCTGGACAACTGTTTATCATAGAGAGGGGAGAAAAAATGTGCTACAACAATCACTGATCTGTTATTTATCAGGCAGCATAGGATAACTTATCTGTTCATGTAGCCTGTATAAACCTTAATGCATTCAAATTATAAACTTTTAGAGATCTAGACAGACACACCTCTTGAGTATGAACAAAGAGTGAAGTGGGAACCATGTCCAAACCATGGTCTTTTATGTGCTTTCCAAAGGTCGATGGCAGAGAAGTCAATTTGCTAAGAAGTAACATAACAAACAGGTGCTTGGCGTAGAAGATCCAGATTATCTGAAAAGGGCACATGGAGTCTCTGCCAGGAGCCTGATAAGTCCAACTCAATTACCACATCTGTCTGAGCCAACTTGAGATGAGAAGCACTAGAAAGCTCCTTATCTCAATTCGGCAGAGCATGTAAGGAAGGCGTTTCAGAGAAACTATAGATCAGGTTTAACAAATCCCATGGATTCATCAGAGCATTCACTGCAAAGGCTAGAAGATCCCTGGACATGGAGACAAACCTGCTCAGTTGGATGTTGAACCTGGAAGTCAAGACATCTACATCCAGCATCCACAACCTGTGACACCTCGGGGTGAAAAGACCATACTCTGGTGTTGAGACATAGATGAACATGGAAGTATGCCAGCCAATTTTCTACACCTTGAATGTGAACAGTGGACAGGGCTAAGGGCTCATGTACACTGCAGCTCCTAAACTGACATTCAGGAGCAGTTCAGCGTTTTTTTCAGCAGCCCATGAACTCTCCCTAATGTTTTCCTATGTGTCCATGTACACATAGTCGTTTACAGTCGTTTACAGACAGTTGAGTTTACAGTCGTTTTTTTTAACGCACCAAACTCGCGTTCAGGAGTAGATTTTACCAGCGTTTCAAATGCTTGTAAACGCATGTAACCGCGTTTATAAGCGTTTGTGTTTCGAAGCATTGTTTAACTGTTCCATGTCCAGATGCTATCCAGAGCCATTTTTCATGATCAGAATGCATGCAAAGCATTTTCCATGTATTCAAGTGGACCTAGTATACCAGCGCAGTCAGTACCAGGTTTCGCGTGAAGGAAAAAATTGTAGAATGTGCTGCATTATGCTCTTGATGGGATCCATAGTGAATACAACCAAAAAAGACAGGTAATCTCAACACATACTGCTCTCTCTGCTTCTGCATTCTCTATTCCTCTCAAAATGTCTGAAATAGTTAATTTTTTACTATTTTTCAGTGCATTTTGGGCATTTGGGAAGGTCTCCTGAGGTTATCTTTTAAAAATGCTTCTAAACACAAATGCACATAAACACGCATGAACGCATTATGCAAACGTGGCTAAACTGACGTTTTTTTAACCTATGTTTTCCAGCAGTCAGTTTCCATCATTCAGAAGAGTTTTCCAAATGCCCCGTGTACATGAGCCCTAAAATGAAGCCCAAGCCAGTCAGAGTAAGCTCCTCTTCCTTTCAGCTGCAAGACTTCTGGTTCCTCTCAGATGGTTGAAGTTAGTCACTGCCGTTGCCTTGTCCAACTGAATCGCTGGTCAAATTACTTCGCAGATGAGGGGTCCACTATTTAAGAGAAAACCAAAGTGCACTGAGCTCCAGAATACTGATTGGGGGACAAGTGTCCTTCATCGACCAAGTCCCCTGTACCAAGAGGGTATCCTACCATGCCAGGACAAGTCTGGCCTTGCTGTACAGGTGTATGGCATAGTCTGGAGACTGCACCTTCTTGTCCCATGAATGTTGTGCTACAATGGTCAGAATATTTTGCATACGAAACTGCCTCAAAATGAGATATTTGCAACAAACAGGTAAATGTGTATCTGTTGAAAAAAATACAGGAAGCATCAATATACTGGGAAGGTAGGGACATGCAAGTAGGAATGGATGTCCACAGATGCCAGAAGGTCTCCTGAATAGAGGGAAGCAATGGTTCACATGGATTCTGTGTACCTCTTTTGCACCTAGAGGAAGGTGTCAAGAACTTTTAGATCCAAGGTGGAGCAGATGCCCCAGTTGGCCTTGGGGACAGAAAACAGGTTGGAGTAGAAGCCCTGGAGTCTCTATTTTTCCAGGACAATGGTAATGACCCCTTTAGAGAGGAGCTGTCCTAAAGCATTGTACAAGTCCACCAATCTTTGTAGTGACGCTGGCAAGTTTGACAGCAATTCACCCAGATCTGTGGCTTCAGGTACCGGCTGAGCTCATCAATGCTTCAAACACATGGAATGAGCAAATACGCTGGCTGCACTCCAATAATAGCCTTTACAAAGCTTGATTATTCCAGGACTAGATCACAGAAGTGCCCACCCAGACCAGGTCTTACTCTCATGATTCATCAAAAAAACACTTAATCATAGAGGACTCTTCTGTGTTATAGCCCTGGAATATTAAAGCTTTGTGAAGGCTTATGTTATTGGTGTGTAGCCGACTTATCCGATCTCCTTAACAAAGTTGTATAGGGATAATGGGGAGTTGCATATTTCCTTATTAATGCTGGCCTCACAAATATCTTATAACTTTAAATGACTGCAGGACATAGGAATTTCATTGTAAGCTAACCACATGACTATGTGAAGGAACACTATCATCATTTAACCACTTCCATACAGGGCACTTTTATCCCCTTCTTGCCCAGGCCAATTTTCAGCTTTTAGTGCTGTTGCACTTTGAAAGACAATTGCGCGGTCATGCAACATTATACCCATATGAAATGTTTATCATTTTTTCCCCACAAATAGAGCTTTCCTTTGGTGGTAATTAATCACCCCTAGGTTTTTTATTTTTTGCACTATAAACAAAAAAACCCGAAAATTTAGAAAAAAAAGGTCTTCTTTGTTTCTATTATAAAATTCTGCAAAAAAATAATTTTTCTTCATAAATTTAGGCAAAAATTTATACTGCTATATAACTTTGGTAACCCCCCCCCCCCAAATCGGTGTATATTATTTAGTCTGTGAAAGTTATAGATGGAGCTATGGCACCAATCACTGCAAATTGATCACACCTGAAGCACTAATCGCCTATTTCATTTCTTGAGGCCCTAACATGCTAGGAAAGTACAAATAGCCCCCAAAAGACCCCTTTTTGTAAAATAGTCCAAAGTATTTAGTAAAAGACATGGTGAGTTTTTTGAAGTTGTAATTTTTTCCCACAATTCTTTGGAAAATGAAGAAATTCTTATTTTTTTTCACACATAATTGTCAAAATAACAAGTTATTTCTCACACCTGGCATAGACATACTTGCAATTGCACCCCAAAACAAATTCTGCTACACCTCCTGAGTATTGTGATACCACATGTGTGAGATATTTCCACAACCTGGCCACATACAGAAACCCAATGTCCAAGTAGCACCTTCACACGTTGTAGGAGCATAAGAAGGGGCATAAATTACACATCTAATTTCCTGACTACCTATCACAGTTTTGAAGGCCCTGGAGCACCAGGACGACAGAAACACCCACAAAATGACCTCATTTTGGAAAGCAAACATCCCAAGGTATATTCTATCATGCATAATGAGTCTTTTGAACATGTTATTTTTTTCCAAAAGTTTTTAGAAAATGTGGAAAGAAAAATGAAAACTTTTTTCACACAAAGTTGTCAATTTATAAGATATTTCTAACACACAGCATGTACATGCCAAGAATTATGCCCCAAAATGCATTCTGCTACTCCTGAGTATGGCGATACCACATGTGTGAGACTTTTCTGCAGCTTGCCACATACAGAGACCCAACATCCAAGTAGCACCTTCATGCATTCTAAGAGCATAAAAGGGGCATACATTACACATCTAATTTCCTAACTAGCTATCACAGTTTTGAAGGCCCCAGGCACCAGGACAATGGAAAAACAAACAGAATTACCACATTTTAGAAAGAAAACACTCCAAAATATTCTTTGAAGTATAATGAGTCTTTTGAACATGTAATTTTTTTCCACAAGTTTTTGGAAAATGTGGAAAGAAAATGAAAAGTAATTTTTTTCACAAAGTTGTCAATTTATAGAATATTTCTTCTATACTCAAAAATACATTTTGCTACTCCTCCTGAACATTACAATACCACATGTGAGACTTTTTCACAGCCTAGCTAAAGAAAGGATAAGCAAAAGCTTACCTGTGGTTTTAGGAGAGCATTTGACCAGGAAGCAGGCAACAGCCACAGGATTTGCTCAGGCAGCAGGCAGGAATATAGTGGATAAACAAGCCAGGGTCAGAACAGGCAGCAGGCTGAGATCCAGGCAGAAGAAAGAAAAATGGTCCATAAAAAGCCCTGGGTCAGTACAGGCAGCAGGCAGAGATATGGTCAGCACAGCCAAAGTATTGGTCCAGGCAGCAGAGAGGAACATGGTCTGAAAAAGTCTTGGGTCAGTACAGGTAGCAATAGGAGGTATAGTTAGCACAGCCAAAGTATTGGTCCAGGCAACAGGCAGGAACATGGTCCATAAAAAGTCTTAGGTCAGTACAGGCAGCAAGCAGAGATATGATTAGCATAGCCAAAGTATTGGTCCAGGCAGCAGGCAGGAACATGGTCTGAAAAAGTCTTGGGTCAGTACAGGTAGAAAGAGGAGATATGGTCAGCACAGCCAAAGTATTGGTCCAAGCAACAGGAAAGAACATGGTCCATAAAAAGTCCTAGGTCAATGCAGGCAGAGATATGATCATCACAAAGTATTGGTCCAGGTAGCAGGCAGGAACATCAGGCTTAGGGCATTGGTCAGGTAAGACCAGGGCACAGGGGTAAAGGCTTCGTTCCGCCCAATCTCTTCGAACCCTCCGGACAAGCAGACCCAGTTCCGGGAATTACAAAGCCTGGAGAAAACCAAAAACAGTTTTTTCTCTATTCTGAAGCCCCTCGCATATGTGAGACCCCTGTGTTATCTTGAATCCCACTACTGCAGTAGCAGGGCAAAAGATCAATCCAAGCAGCAGGCAAAAAACATTGTCAATTCAACAGGCCGAGGTCAGTCCAGGGAGAAGGCATAAACGTGGTTGATAATCCAGATGGTAGGCAGAAGCATAGTCGATAACCAGGCCATGGTCAGTTCCAGTGGAAGGCAGCAATGTGGTTTAGAAGTAATTCAGACGGCAAGCAGGGGCATTGTCGGTAAACAGGCCAGGGTCAGTTAAGGTGGAAGGCAGAGGCATGGTCAATCAAGGAAGCAGGCAAAAGATCAGCACAGATAATAAAAATGGAGAAATTGCAGGCTGTTAAAAATATGGGGAACTAATATCTTAGTAAAGTGTGATAACGTCTGAAGCAGTCTCCGATTGCATAGGCCTGGTTGGGAGGGACATTAGGGACAATGAAAACTAGTGTCTCTCCTAACTCCCTCTCTGTTGCATATCTTACATTTTTTTCAGCGTCTTCTTCTTGTTTCTGATGGTGGAATACTCTCAGGGAAATGGCGTCAATGAAGTCTGCTGACACATTCGGAGCGAATAGTTTGTGGTGGAGATCCTTGCTGATAGATTAGGGCAGTGATGACATCTTCTATAAATTTGAGGAAGGGAGTAGGTCTTTCCATTGATTTTTGATAGGTGATGTATGCATTAAAAATGGCCATGTGGAAAAAGTATATTGCAACTTTTTTGTACCAGTAGAGGGACTTCCTTGTTGATAAATATGGCTGCAGCATCCGATCGTTTAAATCCACCCCCCGCCCCATGAATTGATAATTGTGGAAACACTCTGGCTTTTGGATGGAACCTTGTCTTCTATGAATTTCCACCATGATGTCATTATGGATAGTGGAAAGGGCATAAACATCTCTCCTATCCCTCCACTTCACGGCCAGCACTTCCTCATTCCTCAGACTTGCAGATTCCCCTCTTTGTAGAATTGTGTTCACTAAATTTTGTGGGACGCCCTTCCTGTTTGTTCGGGTGGTACCGCAGGCCATCATTATCTCAAGGTACAGGTGGCGGAAAAGGGGCAGGCTTGTGTAATAATTGTCTAGGTAGATGTGATACCCCTTTTGGAAAAGTGGAAAGGCCAGGTTCCAGACAATTTTTTCACTTGTGCCAATGTAAGTTGGGCACCCAGGGGGCTGGAGCTGGGAGTCTTTGCCTTCATACAAGCGAAAGCCATGCACATATCCCGTGGTACTTTCACAGAGCTTGTTGAGCTTCAGTCCATACCTGGCCCTTCTACTGGACAAGAGATTCATCCACACAGATATTTTGGTCAGGGACATAAAGTTCAAAAAATATTTTAGGAAAAAAATTAATTAGCGGGCAAATTTTATACAGTTTGTCATAGCCTGGCTGATCTTGGGGAGGGCACTGGGAATTATCACTGAAATGCAGGAAGCGCATTATCATGTCATAACGTGACCTGGACATTACAGATGAAAAGATGGAAATGGGGTGGGTGGACCAATATGAATGTAATTAATAATTTTTTTGTAAGCTCCATGTTGATCGTAAGGCCCAAAAACAACTTAAGTTCCTCTACTGTTAGCCGTCTCCACTCGAATAGATGGGCATAGCATGAATTGGGGTTGTGTGCGATATACAGTATGTTTGGGCAAATAGGTTAGTCTAATTTACAATTGATTGAAGAAAATTATCAGGGAAAAATAAATAAAAAAATTCAATTGGGGAAATATTTTCTGTGTTTGGCTGCACTCCTTGTTCTGCAGTGAAAGGGTGGATTGTAGCTGATCCTGAGTTGGAAGGCAGCCACAGAGGGTTTGCCAGAGCGTCTGGGAGGTATGTTTGGGCCCTGACTCTTGGGGTCTGGTGTGATAGTCCAGTGCTGGTACTGGGCCTGTCATCCTGGGGTCTAGCTCTGTTGGCGTTTGCTGACCGACCTTTTGGGTGTAATGGCATTGGTACATTGGCGCTGCTTGTGGTTGCCTGGTCTTCAGAGCGTCTTACTCTTTTAGGAGGGACTGCTTCCTCTTCTGATTTGGTCACCGAGGTACGCTGATGGGCTCTGCTGACAGGTACGCTGATGGGCTCTGCTGACAGGTACGCTGATGGGCTCTGCTGACAGGTACGCTGATGGGCTCTGCTGACAGGTACGCTGATGGGCTCTGCTGACAGGTACGCTGATGGGCTCTGCTGACAGGTACGCTGATGGGCTCTGCTGACAGGCTGCACGACAGGTACACTGATGCTCTGTGCTAGCAGGTATGTGATGGGCTGTGCTGACAAGTATGCTGATGGGCTGTACTGACAGGTATGTGATGGGCTGTGCTGACAGGTACGTGATGGGCTGTGTGACAGGTACGCTGACGGACTGGCGACAGGTACGCTGACGGACTGGCGACAGGTACACTGATGGGCAGCTGTGACAGGTACACTGATGGGCAGCTGTGACAGGTACACTGATGGGCAGCTGTGACAGGCAATCAGGGCAATGTGAAAGCAATCGGCAGTGTGGTACACAGTACTGATAGCTGTAACTCACTGTTCCCCTTCTTCTCCTCACACAGGATCTGTGTGTGAGGAGGAGAAGCGGTAACAGCAAGTTACCGCTGTTTGTTTATATTTGTGATCGGCTGTGATAGGACACAGCCGATCGCAGAGTAAACAGCCAATTTCATTGGCTGTTTACCCTCATCAGGGATGCGCTGTGTTCATGGGACACAGCTGGCGAGAGACCGGTGCGCTACGCGCTGTCGGGGGTGTGCTCTGGGGCCGTGTTGCTATATGGCGTCCTCCTGGAGGGATGATCTGTTTGTCCAGCTGCCTTTGTTCCATAGGCCGTGCAGGAACCAGTTAAACATTACAAAGAATATAACAGAATATGCAAAAAGGAAATAAAGGCTGCAAAAATTAAACGAACGACAGATTGCAAAAGATAGCAGGATAATATATATATATATATATATATATATATATATATATATATATATATATATATATATGAAAATCCTCCTGCGCTAGTATGGAATGAGAAAAAATATATTAATATGAGATATAATGCAGCTCACACTTGAAACTGACCTTTATCAGTGAAAAATACTAATACATAAATACTATAGCAAAGCGCTATAGACCGTAGCCTAATATCAAAATTATTTGACATATTTCTGGTCACTGTTTTGCACTTATCAATTTAAGTATTTATTCATGAAAGGGGGTTGTTCTATGTTTTATTTATTATCATTATTTATTATTACTATTTATTGCACTTTATTAATAAGTATATGGTTGATATATACTCAGATATTGATCACATTCTCTGCACATGTCACTTTGAAGTGTGATTTATGCCTATTATTTAATGTTTTTGCATATATTTATTATATGAATTTTTGATTTATTAGATCACATAGGGTTGGCATCACAGATTGGCACACATTGTTGCACTGCCAAATAATTTTGATATTAGGCTACGGTATATAGCGCTTCACTATAGTATTTATGTAAAAGATAGCAGGACCAACCCCCAAAAGTTCTTAAAACATATTAATAGTAAAAAGGTTCGGTCCGTGCATGTAGGCCCTTTACAAAATAATCTAGAGTGGGTGACTGGGGACAAAGAAAAGGCAAATTTATTAAATACCTTCTTCAGCTCTGTGTATACAAAGGAGCATGGGGGAGCTCTTGTCCATAATGGGCATGGTATTGACACAGCCCCAGATGATCCACATTGGCTCACAACTGATATGATCAAAAAATATTTAGACAGAATAAAGGAGAATAAAGCACCTGGACCGGATGACATACACCCACGGGTCCTTAAAGAATTGAGCTCTGTCATTTCAAAGCCATTTCTTCTATTTTTAGGGAATCTTTAATGACTGGCATAGTACCACTGGATTGGCATAAGGCCAATGTGGTGCCAATATTTAAAAAGAGGTAAAAATCTCCGGCTCGTTTGGCCCAGGCTAATCCCGCTTGTAGTGATCGATGTTTCCGGGGTTGTGGCCATCGTGGCGATGTCTTGCATATCTGGTGGTCATGCCCGAGACTGGTCCGTTTTTGGTCTCGTGTATTTGGCCTCCTTTTCACGTTGTTTCATCTATCCATACGCCGGGATGCTCGGTATGCCTTGCTTCATTGCCCCATACCGGGTCTCTTTGCTCATCAGCAGAAGCTGGCGTCCTATTTGTTTTTGTCGGCCACCAGAACAATTGCTCAGGCCTGGAAGAGTCCGTTTGTCCCTTTTCAGGGGGTGCGGGATCGTATGACCAATATGATGCTTAATGAACAGATGTCGAGCATATGCAACGACTCCCAATGTAAATTCTCGAAAATATGGGAACCATGGTTGCAATATGCCTTTCCCACGCTTCCTTTGGCTAGTATGGGGATGTACTGGCGTTAGGCACTGGCGTTTGATGGTGGCGCTCTTGGATCTCTGCCCCCTCTTCTTTTTTTTCTTTTTTTCTCTCCTCTTATTTCTCTTCTCTTTCTTTCTCTCCATTTCTGTTAGTTTTTTTGGGTGATAGTTGACAGCTGCCTTTAATTGCAGTTAGAATTTCATTACCGTCATTGTAACCTATGTGCCATTGATAGCCCCTGCGTGGGCGTACCTTCTGCCTTGTTGAAGTTAGAGCACTGGTTTTCTTTTATTATGTTTTTTATCTTATCGGTGCAATTGATAGCCCCTGTGGGGGCATGTTTTGTCGCCTCGGTTTTATACTGATTAAAACTAATAAAAACTATTGAAATACAAAAAGAGGTAAAAATCTTTACCAAGTAATTATAGACCTGTTAGTTTAACTTCCATAGTTGGGAAGATACTGGAGAGTTTAAGGCCCCATATACACGGGACGTTTCTGAACGACAGAAACTGACTGCTGGAAAACGTAGGTTAAAAACGTCTGTTTAGCCACGTTTGCATAACGCATTTATGCGCGTTTGCGTTTAGAAGCGTTTTTTTAAAGATAAGCACGGGAGAACCTCCCAAATGACCAGAATGCACTGAAAAGTGGTAAATTATTAACTATTTCAGACTGTTTCAGAGAAATAGTCAGTAGAAGCAGAGACAGCAGCATGTGTTGAGATAATTAGGTGTGAGTTGGTCATTAACATTTCTTTTGTTTCCAAGGGTAGGATAGGTGTCTGCTGGAGGGAGTCATTAAAGTCACCTGGCAGGGGGTCTTTATGAGGAATTTGAGGTGTGAATGTACATTAACATATCTTTTGTTTCCAAGGGTGTGAGAGGTCTGAGGTGTGAATTGTTCATTGCAATGTGTAACAAGCTTGGTAGGAACATCCTGTTAAGTGTTTTGTCCATCTGAGCACCTTGAAAACTCTTTGCATGCATTTTTCATGTTGAAAAAAGGCTCTGGAAAGCATTGGGAACTGGAAGAGTTAAAAAAAAATTTAAACCGCAAATGCTTACAAACGCGTTTAGTCACGTTTACAAGTGTTTTGCGTTTGAAACGCTGATAAAATCGACGTCTGAACGCAAGTTTGTTGCGTTCAAAAAAATAACTGTAAATGAGGATATTTACATGGACACATAGGAAAACATTAGGGTGAGTTCAGGGGCTGCTGAAAAAAACGCTGAACAGCTCCTAAATGTGAGTTTAGCAGCTGCAGTGTACATGAGCCCTAATACAAGACCACATAGATGAGTTATTACTGGAAAAAAAATATTTTAAGCAACAGACAGCATGGATTCATGAAACACAGAAGTTGTCAAACAAATCTGATTTCTTTTTATGAATAGGTGAGCAAAACCTTGGACAGAGGGGTGGCGGTGGACGTGGTATACTTGGATTTTGCAAAAGCGTTTGACACAGTTCCCCACACTGTTTTAAAAATCTGTATGTAAATGATTGGAAAACTGGCTAAAAGATCGTATTCAGAGAGTAGTGGTTAATGATTCATACTCTGAATGGTCTGGGGTCGTCAGTGGTGTACCCCAAGGTTCAGTGTTGGGACCCTTACTTTTTAATATATTTATAAACGATATAGGGTCTGAGATTAAAAATCCCATTTCAGTCTTTGCAGATGACACCAAGCTGTGCAGTGGAATAACGTCCTTACAGGATGTCTTCAATTTACAAGCCGACCTCAATGATCTGTTTGTTTAATTGGGCAACTATGTAGCAAATGAGGTTTAATGTTGATAAATGTAAGGTTATGTACTTGGGGGCTAAGAATATGCATGTATCATACATACTAAGGGGGGGTACAACTGGGGGAATCAATGGAGGAGAAGGATCTGGGGGTTCTGGTAGATCACAAGCTTAATAATGGCATGCAATGCCAAGCTGTAGTTTATAAAGCGAGCAAAATCCTCTCTTGTATTAAAAGAGGTATAGACTCCAGAGAGAGAGATATCATATTACCCCGGTACAAATCATTAGTAACACCTCATCTGGAATATGCAGTTCAGTTTTGGGCACCAATTCACAAAAAGAACATTGGGGAACTGGAGAAAGTACAGAGAAGGGCAACCAAACTGATAAGAGGCATGGAGGAGCTCAGCTATGAGGAAAGATTAGAGGAACTGAATTTATTCTCTCTTGAGAAGAGGCAATGAAGGGGGGATATGATCAACATGTATAAATACATCAGTGGTTCATATAGTGAACTCGGTGTAGAACTATTCACCCTGAGGTCATCACAGAGGACAAGGGTGCACACTTTACATCTGGAGGAAAATAAATTTCCAAACACAGAAAGGTTTCTTCACAGTGAGAGCTGTGAAAATGTGGAATAGACTCCCTCAAGAGTTGGTTCTGGCCAGCTCAGTGTATTTCTTTTAAAAAGGCCTGGATTGTTTCCTAGATACACAGAATATAACCTTTCAGGAATGTGTGATTACAAATTGACTAAATTCTTAAAAGGTAATTTTGTTACTTAGAAGGGGAGTTGGCTGGAGGCTGTCTATAGTCTATATACTACAGTTGTAGCTGCAAATATTTAGTCTGAAACCCGAGCTTGCAATCATGCATGCACCTGAACCTGGTCGGCCATGCCACAAAAAGCAGGCAGGGACTCCAAAGAAAAACAGCATTTTTAGTTCATCGTTATATTTTCTTTATTTGGATTTGTCATTACTTGTAATAAATGTTTTACTTATATGTGTGTGATCTCCCTTTGCACATATTGAATAAAGTTAAGTTTTGGAGGTATGTCCACAGATTGAGATTCCTGTAACCACTCCTCAAGTCCTACTCATTCTTAGATGTCTGTGGAGAAGCAACAGCAGCCTTGGAGAGCCTGAGACAGACTTTTGAGAAGAGGGCATTGAAGCATGTTTGTGGCCCCTGAGTTCGGAGTCAGCTATAATATTTGCAGTTTTTCCCATAAAGTCAGACACAGTAGATGAGAATTCCTCCCTCTATAAAAGCAAACAAGGCACTGCCCCTGAAGGGTTTGAGGAAAACTGTGTGGATCGTTATCACTCAGGCAGGAAACAGTGGTTCAGGTATTGGTGTCAAACCCCCCCCCCCCCCCCCAGGGAGGAAGCTACAAGATCCCTCAGCATACTCCATAGGAAGTCTTCAGGAATAGGGCTCCACCAGGTGATTACGCTATGGCTAACACTTCACACCAGGAATGTCTAGGAGAGCACCTAACACAGCATCCAATGCTCAGTGGCACATCACAGTGGGGCCAGAGTACAGCCTTCCATACTGGAAACCTGCAAAATGAACCCTATGTGCTGGTCAGAAACTAAAAAAAACTTGCTAGAAAAAATGTTTCTAGAAGGCATGCTGGGAGTAAGAGGTTATACTGGACTGTCTTTACAGGTTTGATTCCCAGCATCCATCTCCTGAAGGCAGCAGCATAACCCGAAGCACCTGAACACTTCATCTTTTGTCCCTTACCCACCTCAAGTCTGGATACAGTCACCCTCTTTCAGTCCAGGCCATTTTTCAGCTTTCAGCACTGTCACACTGTGAGTGACAATTACGCATTCAACACTGTACCCAAATGTTTTTTGGGTTTTTTTTTTTTTTTTAGAGAGCTTTCCTTTGGTTGTATTTATTCACCACTGTTTTTTCTTGCTATACAAGAAAAAAAATACTGTATATTTTGGGGGAAAAAAAACACACCTCTTTCTCTTAGTTTTTGCAAATAAATATCTTTCTTCATAAATTTAGGCCAAATGTATTCAATACTTTTTTTTGGTAAAAATAACCAAAACAATGTATATTATTTAGTCTGTGTGAAGTTTTATAGGTGCTTAGAAACTATGGTATATATACACACTATATTGTCAAAAGTATTGGGACAAATCATTGGATTCAGGTGTTCCAATCACCTCCATGGCCACAGGTGTATAACTGTTTGTGATAACGAATCTTAAGTGGAGGATTGAGTGGTTGGCTGTGCTTAACAGCAAAAAAGCAGTTTGACCCTGCATGGTCGCTTCATGAAGGTGAGGTTTCTATATATCCAGCCATATTGAAGATTATACACAAGGACAATTTGTTTATTAATAATTGGTGGCACGTGTTTTTGTGGACTTTGTTATAAATTTAAGTTATGTGTTTATCATAGTGTCACTTGATTTTCATTTGTGGATTCACTCAATATTTAATTATTTTTTCTTCCTGCTATTTATATAGCAGTATAGTCCCAGGTTTAGGGACGATAGCACGGCAATTTATACTTTGGTACATGTGGGCACTTGTTGAGTGGTGGTCACACATTTATGTTGAAGGATTTGTTATAGTCCTTGTAGATTGTCTTATAGTCAGGGTCCATTTATCCTGACCCTCCTATTGTTTGTTTTATAGGCACAATAGTGCCATTTGTCAATCTATTTCCACTGCACCTTTGGGCATTTATTTATGCCAAGTGTTTTATCACGTGTGGTTTAATACATGTTTGTGATTTCACCCTGTTTAGGGACACAAGTGGGTTTATGTATTGTGTTTTTATGCGTTTTGCACATTTTTATTTTCATATGGTTTATCAAACATCACTGCATAAGATTGTATAATAATATGAAGAGTTGAGTGTGGGATAATTACACACAGGAGTATTCACTAGGGGTGTAATTGAAACCTCATTTTTTGATTTAATTATTTATTTAAGTGTGGGAGTATAGCACCAATTTTGTTATAATTTTGATCCCATTCTATCCAGGTGTATAGCCAGGTGTCAGCGGTAACCCATTCCTAGAATAATAGTGTATTCAGGGTAGCACAGGTGGTTCTCCATTGTTTTTTGTATCGAACTGGGAACAGCAACAACTCAGCCATAAAGTGGTAAGCCATGTAAAATGACAGAGCGAGGTCAACGCATGCTGAAGCGCACAGTGCGCAGAAGTCACCAACTGTCTGCAGAGTCAATAGCTAAAGACCTCCAAACTTCACGTGCCCTTCAGATTAGCGCAACAACAGTTGCGTGACTGCATTGTGCCAAATGTAAAGTTTTTGGTGGAGGGGGTTGTTTGTCAGGGGTTGTGCTTAACCCCCTAAGTTCCACTGAAGGAAACTCTTAAGGCGTCAGCATACCAAGACATTTTAGACAATTTCATGTTCCCAACTTTGTGAGAACAGTTTGGGGATGGCCCCTTCCTGTTCCAACATGAGTGCAACAGTGCACAAAGCAAAGTCCATAAAGACATGGATGAGCGAGTTTGGCAATTTTGACAATTCCCTTATGGTGACTGAATCAAATGCCTGTTCTACAAGATTGGAGCATATTGTCACAGCAGGATGTCAAGGGTTTTGAATCACCCCTTTGGTCAGTGTGTCCCTTATGGGATTGGCCAGATACATGATTTTAGAAAGGAACTGGGAGGACTAATTAGACATGTAGAAGTGCGCACAGGAGACCAGATGGGTTTGAATTTTTGACATGATCAACAGATATTTTCTTTTTCTGCACTTATCGAATAGATATACAACTGAAAGTGATTGATTGGAAAAGACCAAAAGGAAGGAAATATATTCATTATTAGGGTTTACAGATGTCAATTTCAATTAATGCAAGCAGGCAAACATGAATAAGGGGATTGACTTGTCTGCTTTCCCTCCTGTCTTTTTTTTTTTTGTTTGTAAAAAAGCAGAAAAAAAACATTAAGTAAAACTACACTGCATCTGAGCACCACAACCCAAAAATGCGATTTACTTAATGTTTAAAATTCAACGGAAACTCATCCATCCATGTCTCCATGTTTTATTTTTGCTGACATGAAAAACACCCCCTAGCATTTCTGGCCATCTATCTGGAGTAAGGGAGGATGATTCATGGAGCATTTACTTCCTGGAATCCATTTGCCTTTTGCTCAAGCATGTGGCAGGAGGGTGTGCTTAACTGAGAGATTCCTTCTGAAGACTTCTGGGATGTATGACATCATTTGCCTAGGCATGGAAACCAGGAAGTAACTGAATAAAAAAAAAAAAAAAAAAAAAAGTTTAAAAACATGTACATATGCTATTCTTTCCTATTTAAATTTACAAATGGTAACAGCCCAAGAATTAAAAATAGTCAATGTTGACAGAGAGAGTGAAGTTCCACTTTAAGAGGAAAAACAAATAAAATAAAAAAAACATTGAAATAAACATGGACCCAAACCAGATTTCCTTTTTTTGTTTTGGAATGGTTAAATCCTCTCATGCTTTACTTTTTTTTTTTTTGGTGCCCTGTTGGGGAGACTTCCCTCTAATGAGATGCTATGGGATAGATTTTTTTCCTTGGTCCCTGTTCCAGTAATACCCATAGCAATTTTTTGTACATCAATTAATTGTCACCAGAACAAAATGGGATGAATTTCCCAAGTGGTGACACAATAAAAATGTGTTTTAATCCTTCCCTACTCTATAAAAAAAAGGTATAAAGAAGAACAGCTGCTATTTTACCAAGTATTAGTTACCATTCTTATGTAACAAATTGTCCGGTATTACAAAAATATTGTACTCTTCTCAATTAAAGTGATTGTACAGGCTGAAGTTTTTTTCTTTTTACCTTAATGCATTCTCTGCATTAAAAGGTAAAAAAACTATTGTCAGCTCCCCCACCCCACCCCAAATACTTAACTGAGCCCGATTTTGATCCAGAACTGTGCCCAAGAACAGCTGCTCTTTCCCTCCTCACCCCATTGGCTCCTGTTGCTGTCAATCAAATCCAGTGACAAGGTCGAGCTGCACTGTGTGTCAATGGCAGGTTTGCTCGAGATCGAGCACACATGTCTTCCTATAGTGGCACATGAAGAGGAGCCCAGAGCGCCGGTGGGGGATCCCAGAAGAGGAGGATTGGGACTGTTCTGTGCAAAACCAGTCAATTGTGTCAGTGGCAGATAAGCTCTATCAGGTGTTTGGCTGATTTGCTGCAGACAACCCATTGTAATTATTTTGCTAAAACATTGAGCTTCATGCATAAAACAGTTTTTGCTGCCTATAGATATCCATCCATCTTTACACTGGGACAAAAAAAAACAAAAACATCTGATTGTAACAAACAACCATGACTTTTCTCAGACGAACACGAAGCTTGGTTTTAAATACAAAATCTTTATTCTGACTGTTTTCTTCTCCATAATATTAGATCATGTAGAACATGATGAAAGTATTTTCTAAGATAAACCTTTCAAATAAAGTAATAATATAATCAAACCTCAAGTACACAGAGAATATGAATATATATCCGAATGAGTGTACATCAATACTTGTGCAAAACAATACTTCTCTTCAAGTTCCTCTAGCTGACTGTACATGTTTTCCTATGTCCAATAATTCAAGAGACAGAAATACATTTAATATTCATCAAGAAAGAGAGGTTAGGAAATTCTGTAAATCCCCCTTTTTACTTGGTTCCTTTTCATCTTGGCTAAGAAGCATTTTTAATCTGGAAAACTGAAATTTTCCCTTCTTTGCAGACTTCGCTATTGTGGCAGGTGAAGAATGAGCAGAAACACATGACCTACAAAAGACAATGCAGATATAACAAGTGTCTTTGACGATGCACAGTATAAACAAATGTACACAACATGTATTATTATTATTATACAGTATTTATATAGCACCAAAGGGTATGCTCAGCGTTGCACAATAGCAAGGGGGACATAACATGAGACAAGACAGTAACAATACAATACACGAGGGGTTCGAGGGCCCTGCTCTTTCAAGCTTACAATCTAGGAGGGAGGGGAAGGTGGCACAGGAGGAGATGGCTGTGGGGGATGGAGTGGTGGGTGGAGTGGAGGAGGTTAGTTGTTAGGTGAGGTTGGGGTAGGCTTCCCTGAAGAGGAGGGTTTTCAGGGTGCGCCTGAAGGTGAGGAGGGTAGGTGACAGTCTGAGGGATTGGGGTAGGGAGTTCCAGAGGATGGGGGAAGTCCTGGAGAAGTCCTGCAATTGGGTGTGGGAGGAGGAGACCAGGGAGCTAGAGAGTAGGAGGCCCTGTGAGGAGCGGAGGGCACGGTTAGGGTAGTATCTGGGTATCAGGTCAGTTATGTAGTTCGGGGCAGCATTGTGAATGGCCTTGTAGGTCAGGGTTAGCAGCTTGAACTTGATGCGCTGGGCAATCGGGAGCCAGTGAAGGGATTGGCAGAGGGGGGAGGCGGATGTGGAGCGGTTGGTGAGGTGGATGAGTCTAGCTGCTGAGTTTAGGATCGACTGGAGTGGGGATAGCGTTCGTTTGGGTAGGCCAGTGAGAAGGGAGTTGCAGTAGTCCATGCGTGAGATGATGAGGGAGTGTACGAGTTGTTTGGTGGTGTCTGGGGTGAGGAATGTGAATATCTTGGAGATGTTGCGGAGGTGGAGCCTGCAAGATCTAGATAGCAGTTGGATGTGGGGTAGGAAGGAGAGGTGGGAGTCCAGGGTGACACCCAGGACTTTGGCGTGTGGGGTGGGAGAGATGGTGGCGTTGTTAGTGGTGATGGAGAGGATGCGGGGGGGCATGGGGTGGGGGGGAAGACCAGGAGCTTGGTTTTGGATAGGTTAGGTTTGAGGAAATGGAGCGACATCCAGTCTGATATGTCGTTTAGGAGGTGGGCGATGCGGGCAGAGAGTGAGGGGGTAGGGTGGAGAGGTAAATTTGGGGGTCGTCGGCATAGAGGTGATAGTTGAAGCCGTGGGAGTGAATAAGTTTGCCAAGGGAGGAGGTATAGATGGAGAAGAGGAGGGGCCCGAGGACAGAGCCTTGGGGGACCCCGACAGAGAGGGGGAGGGAGGGGGAGGTGGCAGTGTTGTAGGTGACGCTGAAGGAGCGTTGGGAAAGGTAGGAGGCGATGTAAATCACAACATCATGTAAATCAGAAGTAGTAAATCCATGGAATAAAAACATTTGTTTTTTTTTTTAACCACTTCAAGTCCGGAACACTATTACCCCCTTCCTGTCCAGCCCAATTTTCAGCTTTCAGTGCTATCACACTTTGAATGACAATTGCACGGTCATGTACCCATATGAATTTTTTTAGCATTTTTTGAGACTGATAAAGCTTTATTTTGGTGGTATTTATTCACCACTGGGATTTTTATTTTTTTTGCTATGTAAATGAAAAAAAGTCCAAAAATTTTGAAAAATGTTTTTTTGCAAATAGATAAAATTTCATCATAAATCTTGGCCAAAATTTATTCCTTTATCTTTTTAGTAAAAAAAAACAAAAACAAATTTGTTTCTAACCAAAAATTATAATTTTAAACCTTTTTTTTTTTTACATTTTTATATTATGTTTCTTCTTTTTTTTAACATACTGTCACCCTAGCAGTACAGCGTCACTATGGTGACACTGTACTCTACTTGTGGGGGGGGTGATGAAGATTTTTTTTTTTTTTTTTTTTACACTGATTGCTTTTACACCCGTAAAGGCTGTAAAAGCAATAATTTCTCCTTCTCTCTGGCTGCATTCTTGCAGCCATTGAGAACTACTGTGAGCTGTGATTGGTCACAGCTTGTCACATGGTACAAGGCTGTTGTGAATAGCCTTGTACCATGTGACCTCTGATCATTCAGATTTCACATGTAGTAAGCAATGATGTCATAAGTGACATCTGCTTATCTTGCTTACTACTCTGCATGTGATCACTGATTGGCCAATCAGTGATCACATGATCGGGACATCGCACAGAGGTCCTGTACAATGATCGGTGTTCCACTGTGTCCGGAGGACCCAGCGGGCACCGGATCGCGGTGCTGCATGCTCCCAGGGAGCGCGCACAAGCAGGAGGCAGTTTATAAACGGCCACCTGACCCTGCACTGCCAACGTCCAGCCGTTTATATACAATGGCCAGACGGGAGGTGGTTAAACCACACACGTGATTTGCAGTTCCGGATAGGGGGCATGCGCCGCCATTGGCAGCTATGGATGTCAATCACCGTGTCCCGAATAGAGATTCTCAACCGGCACCCGGCGATTGCTGAGTAACACTGACAGGGCAGAGGTCTGTGAGTAAACACAGGTTTCTCTCCTACCAGCAAGAACATGCTGCTGGGTATTTCTCTGCACAGCAGAGAAATGCCCAGCATGTTTCCCTAGTAAAACACACACAGCACATCATGTAAAACAGCACACAGTTAACCCTTTGATCGCCCCAGATGTTAACCCCTTCCTGCCCAGTGTCATTAGTACAGTGTCAGTGCTTTTTATTACCACTGATCACTGTATTAGTGTCATTGGAATGTCATTGGCAATATGCCCACCGCAGTCCCACAATATGTCAATGATCGCCGCCATTACTAGTATAAAAATAATAAAAAATTCCAGTATATATACACCATTTGTAGACGCTATAACTTTCACGTAAGCCAATTAATTTACATGTAGCAGAATACATTTTGGCCTAAAATTTATGAAGAAATTAGATTTTTAAAAATTTTTTACTGAATATGTTTTATAGTAAATAGTCAAAAATACTGTTTTTTTTTTTTCAAAATGCTCAGTCTTTTTTTTGTTTATAGCACAATAAATAAAAAACAAAGAGGCAATCAAATACCACCAAAAGAAAGCTATATTTGTAGGAAAAAAGGACAAATTTAATTTGGGTGCAGCATTGCATGACTGCGCAATTGTCAGTTAAAGTAACGCAGCGCTGTATCGGAAAAAATGGGCTGGTCAGGAAGAGGGTAAATCCTCTGGAGGGCAAGTGGTTAAATAAGAGTGCATGGTTCTCGGTGAGACAGCCATCTCTGATTTGTGAGAAAGCTTCATTATCATTACTTTAAAAATACCATATTTTTTCAAACAATGGAGGAGGTAAGGCAATTTTGTAAAAGTGCTGACAGGCGGGCACTTTCTCTAGAACTTTAACTATACACACAGGCATAACTCAGGTGCATAGAAGTTACGTGTTCTGAGCCAAGCGAGAGGTTGAGAATACGCTGTGCATAGTTACGCATTATGGCAAAAACCTCCCAGGGGCCCAACATTTTGAATTTGGTCTGGCAGCTTGTACTTCCACTTTTGGTAACACACATTTTCCTTGTAGCAGTAAAACCATCATTAAGTTCACACAAGTACAAGAACATACGGTATCTGCCAATCCATTATCAAGTAAAATTGGCTGACTACATTAACATGCTGGCCTATCTGATATAAAAATTCTCGTTTTCTAGAATATATACACTGCATCCAAACTATACACTGGCAGTGTTTACATCCTCAAAAGATTTCTAACATGCTGCTCACGTCAACAGGTCTATACCACAAACTATAAAGAAAGCACAGAGGTGGCTGACAACACAACGCATGATTATACTATACCTGGGGGTTAGTACTGGGCTTTTGCTTTTTGAGCTGAGCTTCTCTTCGCTGTAAGAGAGGTTCACCTTCTTATTCGATCCAGGTGTCCTCAGGTCAGGAGACCCCAAATTCCTCTTTGTTTTAGGTGTACCTGGACCATTAGCAAGACCACTTCTGCTTTCACCAGGATATTTGGAAACCAATTTACATGTGTTGCAAGTGACCACCTGGAAAAAAGGAATAAATTTAGATTTCCACAAAAGCAATCATAGCTATCAGCAAGTATAACAAAATAACAGGAAATAAATAAATATATACATAATAAAATAAAAACAGGCACACAGTGTATTACAGGAATTAAATGAACTATTACACAGTTAAAAGTGGTAACCAGAGAGTTGAACAAAATGTTACAAAGTTTAAAAAAAAAACAAAAAAAAACACACACGAGCTATGTAAAAAAAAAAAAAAAACCCACAAAACTATTTTATAGAAATTGTCACACTGTCATTTTTCTGTTTGCATTAACTAGTGCACACATGCTGCATCAAATATTTAAGTTCAAAAGGAAGAAAGAATAAAAAGCTCATTACTGAAGTAAAAGCTGCCATCCTGTATAGAAAGGAGACCAGGGAGAACTAGGTTCAGCTGGCAAAATCAAATGGTACTCAGACACAGAGATCAGCACATTTATACAGCACTAGTGATGCAAATCAAACGTCAATAGTAACTGAGGGAATGCCTGTTGTGTGATAGTTCCTCTAAAATCATTACTGCTACCACCCTAAGCTGTAAAATCAAATATGTTGATATATTTATGCCCCTGCAAAGTGAAGAAGTATTTGGCAGGAACAGTAACAAGTTAGTGACCTTGTAAAGGGAATGGCAAGGCAAAAAAACTAAAAAGAAAAAAAAAAAATATGTATATCTCTGTAGTACGTGCACATTTCATCATGTTTAATCTCTTTAACCACTTGCTGTCCAGCCGCTGTATATTAACGGCCAGACAGTGGCAGTCCAGGGGCGGGTTGCCGTTCATAAACGGTGCCCGCCATTTTGGACTGTGCCGCGCTCCCTGGGAGCGGTCAGCGCTGCGATCCGGTGCCCGCTGTGTCCTCTGGACAAAGTGGAACACCAATCGTTGTACGGGACCTCTGTACGAGGTCCCGATCATGTGATCACTGTTTGGCCAATCAGTGATCACATGCAGAGTAGTAAGCAAGATGTCACTTCCCAACATCATTGCTTACTACGTGTGAAATCTGTGAATGATCACAGAGGTCACATGGTACAAGGCTATTCACAACAGCCTTGTACCATGTGACAAGCTGTGACCAATCACAGCTCTTACAGTATTTCTCAATGGTTGCAAGAATGCAGCCAGAGAGAAGGAGAAAGGATTGCTTTTACAGCCTTTATGGGTGTAAAAGCAATCAGTGTAAAAAAAAAAATCACCCCCCACAAATAGTTTAGTCACCATGGTGACACTGTACTGCTAGGATGACAGTATGTAAAAAACAAATAAGAAAAATAAAAATGTAAAATCTTTTTTACAATTATAATTTTTGGTTATAAACTAATTTGGGTTATTTTTTTTACTAAAAAGATAACTGAATACATTTTGGCCAAGATTGATGAAATATTTATTTGCAAAATTTTATAGGAAAAACACTTTTTTTAAAAGTTTTTGGACATTCATTTATATAGCAAAAAAAAAAAAATCCCAGTGGTGAACAAATACCACCAGAATATTGCTTTATCTATCTCAAAACAAATACTAAAAAATTCATATGGGTACAGTGTTGCATGACCGCGCAATTGTCATTCAAAGTGTGATAGCGCTGGAAGCTGAAAATTGGCCTGGGCAGGAAGGGGGTTAAAGTGTTCGGACTTGAAGTGGTTAAAGACACTGCACATACAGAAAAATTCTTGTTGATCTTGATAGAAATACATTTGGCTCTTAGTTTTCTGTTGTGGGCTGACACAAAAGTGCCTTTTCTAAGCCTTGTCTTTTGTCAAACTACAAAAAGCCTTCTACTCTCCATATCTTTACAACATAGGAAAGTAATTGTTCTGTAGTTCAGGATAAAAAGTAGGAGCATTGAACACGGTTTAAGGAACTCCAGCACTTTTAAAAATGTGCTGGCTTATAAAGGGTTAATTCCAATCAGGTGTATGCCACCTCATGGACATCTCCCTTTTTTATTTACCATTTACATTTTTACGGAGCACCTGAGTATAGCTATCACTATACTTAAGGTGCTCTGACACTGGAGACATTTGTAGTCACTCTGCCCACCCCTCCTCTCCTCTTTCCCAGTCAAAAAGAGATTTTTTTTTTGCACTTATCTTCTAGATATAACCGAATGCTTTCAATGTTTTTATTAATAGACCAAACAGTAGCAAGTTAGATGTTTAACCACTCGCCTACAGGGCGCTTATACCCCCTTCCTGCCCAGGCCAATTTCCAGGTTTCAGCGCTGTTGCACTTTGAATGACAATTGCACGGTCATGCAACACTGTACCCATATGACATTTTTATAATTTTTTTGTGACAGAGCTTTATTTTGCTGGTATTTAATCACCTCTGGGTTTTTATTTTTTCTTAAACCAAAAACCACTGAAAATTTTGAAAAAGAAAATTTTTTTTCTTAGTTTTTGTTATAAAATTTTGTAAATAAGTGATTCCCTGATGTGCGCTAATGAGGCTGTAGTGATGGGCACTGATAGGCGGCACTAATGGTTACTGATAGGTGGCACTGAAAGGCAGCACTCATATGGCACTGATGCACACTGATAGGTGGCACTGACTGGCATTGATAGGTGGCACTGATGGGTGACACAAAGGCAGCTCAGATGGGCACCGATATGTGGCATTGATGTGCACTGGTAGGCACTGAAATGTGGCACTGATGGACACTGACAGGTGGCACTGCTGGGGCTACACAGACCATGACCTGATGATCAGTGTAGATGTCACCTCTGAGGAATGCCGATTATCGGCTCTCTTCTCCTCTCGAGCTATCAGCGTGACAGCTCGTGGGGAGAGAAATGCCGATAACCGGCATTTCTCTATTTACATGCGATCAGCTGTGATTGGACACAGCTGATCATATGACTGAGCCGACATCTTGGGCTCTTTTCATTGATCGGTAATCTGCTGTGTCTGAAGGCACAGTGCACCGCAGATCGCCGTGCTGCACGCTCCCGGAGCCGCACATACGCAGTTAGAATGGGAGGATGTCGTATGACGTCCTCCCAGAACGAGAGAACCACCTTGCGCCCGTCATTGTACTATATGGCGGGCGGGAGGCAGTTAATGTCAGATATATATATATATATATATACTTAACGTTATGACTGCCAAGGAAATACATGGAACTTAAAAAAGTGTTAAAGCAAGCTTATGATGGCTTATCAGCTTGCTGTAGCTCTTGCAGCTTTCCTATTTTAGCAGAAGTGATCTGGGCCACTGGCCACCCAATCACTTCTACTGACTGGTACAGTAGTGGTCTCCCCTCCAATAGGATCTCTGAGCTTACCTTTTCTGCTCTATAAGCCTGTGACATATGATGGGGCTTTGGAATGGAAGCCACCAATCTCCCTTGCATGGATCAAAACCTGAAGCACTCAGCTCTGGGCACTTCTAATTTCAGCATTTAAGTGCCCTAATAGCACCAACCAAAAAAATAAAAAGCATGAATCGCCAAAATCGTAAACTCACAAATAGGAAAATAAATAAATCTGTCTGACCTATTATAGCAACAGGCTACTTCCTGGATCAGCAATCTACAGTTCTTACTTATCAGTATGAATAGACGGTTCTATTTTGTGCTTCGAGTGGACTTTACTTCCACTTTAGCTGGATAGAAGCTGATGGTTTCTATAAACAGCTGCTTCAAATAATTTGGTCTGCTCCAGTGTTGATAAATTCTCCCCATTGAGTTTCCCCAACTTTAAGTCATGTACAGAAATAAATGTATATCTACTCTTGTAATCAATTTTCATTACAAATGTCAGCAGATTACAATCTCTAGTGCCCAGACATCATTTATTGATCTTCCCATGTGCAAATACATAAAAGGCCATCACAAACCAGAACATACTGTGATGTAATTGAACCTAATGCCCTTAGCCAGTGTAGTTTTGATTGCGCAACTATGGGAAGGTCAGCAGTTGACAGACAATATTGACAATATTATAGATAAGCAAGCACTGTATTACCCATTAGCATGAATAGTGATGTTATGAAAGCAAAACCGACCCTTACCTCTAGGCATGAATGCCCTTCAAATGTGCAGATCTTAGTCAGATGTACAGGAAGCGCCTATTGCCAAGCTGTCAGTTTAATATGAATTGATCTGATAAAAAGCCACTATTGTGATAACCTCCCATCTCATTGTTCACACAAAAAACACCTACTAAATAAAACAAATTGTAAAGCACAAACTGTAAACAGAAAGTTCATGATGTACAAATACCATTCAAACACATCTGAGCAGCAGTGTCGTTCTGAGAGAAAAACTGGCCATACATGGCACAAATTCCTGCTAATCAGTCAGAATTTAAATCATGGCTGTCCTTGTAGGCACCATTCAGATCTACAAACACAAGAAGAGAGGAGGAGGAGAGCTGTGCGCAAAATAATGGTCCAAACAAGTGACTACCCAATCATATACAGCTACTATTTGAGTGTTTAGTCTGAATATAATAGAGGGCAGGAGAGGAAAATCGAGAGACTGAACAAGGGAAATCTAAGCCTGTATGGCCAACATATCAACTGTGGGAAAACAGTGGGATACAATGGTGGTGCCTCGCCGCCTTTGTCCTGCTGTGTTCTCACTATGTGGTTATATAGTTGGATGCTAGCAGCCATTCCTGTTTTTGGGGTATAGGTCTATGCGGTTTTCCTTTTGGGGTATAGGGGCAGCGCAGGTTTTCTGTGTTCAGTATCCTCTTCACTACCATCATGTTACACATCCTTTTACCAGGCCTGTCTCTTAGTGCAGTGATAGTTTGTATAATTAGTTTGGTACAGAGAACGATTTTTGTGTCAGTATTTAATAACTGCCAGGGTTTTTCTTACTAGAAGAGGAAGAAAAAAAAAAAAGAAAAAAGTTCCCCATATTTTTTGTTATAGATCATATTAAAAGAAATAATCCTTCACAAAGTTAGACGGAAATGTGTGCGAATACAAATTATGTTGTTCTGACTGCCGATCACATTTCTTGAGGCCTTAAAAAAATGCCAGTACAAACACCCCTGTTTTTGGAAAACAGACATCCCAAGGTATTTGCTGAGAAGCATAGTGAGTCTTTAGAAGATTTCATTTTTTGCCAAGTTGTCCTTTTAATAGCATACTTTCCCCACACATCATGGACATCTGTAAAACTGCATTCTAAAACACAGTGGGGGAGATTTACTAAAATTGGAGCACTCAGTCTGATGAGGCTGTGCATGGTAGCCAATCAGTTTCTAATTTGAGCTTGTTCAATTATGCTTGGACAATAAAACCTGGAAGCCGACTGGTTTTTATGCAGTTACATCAGATTTTGCATTCTCAGGTTTCAGTAAATCCCCCCAGTCTGTTATTTCAGCTTAGTATGGGGATACCCTGTGTGAGACTTTTTTCTGCCTAGCTGCATACAGGGGGCTCAAATCCAAATCCAAGGAGCACAAATTACACATCTGATATCCTTACTATCATATTTACAGAGGACCTAAAGGGCAAGAACTGTAGCAACACCCAGAAAATGACCACGTTTGCAAAGCAGACACCCCAAGGTGAAAATATAAAAGCTGGCTGTGATCAACAAACTGGCAACCCTTGTGCTGGCTGCAATCAACAAACTGGCAACCCTTGTGCTGGCTGCAATCAACAAACTGGCAACCCTTGTGCTGGCTGCAATCAACAAACTGGCAACCCTTGTGCTGGCTGCAATCAACAAACTGGTAACCCTTGTGCTGGCTGCAATCAACAAACTGGTAACCCTTGTGCTGGCTGCAATCAACAAACTGGTAACCCTTGTGCTGGCTGCAATCAACAAACTGGTAACCCTTGTGCTGGCTGCAATCAACAAACTGGCAACCCTTGTGCTGGCTGCAATCAACAAACTGGTAACCCTTGTGCTGGCTGCGGTCAACAAACTGGTAACCCTTGTGCTGGCTGCGGTCAACAAACTGGTAACCCTTGTGCTGGCTGCGGTCAACAAACTGGTAACCCTTGTGCTGGCTGCGGTCAACAAACTGGCAACCCTTGTGCTGGCTGCGGTCAACAAACTGGCAACCCTTGTGCTGGCTGCAATCAACAAACTGGTAACCCTTGTGCTGGCTGCAATCAACAAACTGGTAACCCTTGTGCTGGCTGCAATCAACAAACTGGTAACCCTTGTGCTGGCTGCGATCAACAAACTGGCAACCCTTGTGCTGACTGCGATCAACAATCTGGCAACCCTTGTGCTGGCTGCGATCAACAATCTGGCAACCCTTGTGCTGGCTGCGATCAACAAACTGGCAACCCTTGTGCTGGCTGCGATCAACAAACTGGCAACCCTTGTGCTGGCTGCGATCAACAAACTGGCAACCCTTGTGCTGGCTGCGATCAACAAACTGGCAACCCTTGTGCTGGCTGTGATTAGGAACTGGAAATCCTGGCACTGGCTACAATCAAGCACTGGCTGGAATCATCAACACTGAAAACACTGGCACTGGTTGATGTCAGTAAATTGGAAACCCTAGCTGTAATCAGGATCTGGCAAGGGGCACCAATTTGTACACTGTATCACTGGCTGCAACTGGTACCTTAGCTCTTCCCTTTCTCCCACAATGGGTTTACACTAGTGATTGGTCACAGCAATCACAAGGTACAAAAAAAAGCACCCACTCAGAATAGGAACAGACTGCCTAGCTGTTAAGCTATAATGACCAGTCTTGTAGTGGTTAAAATATACATATTTAAAATTTAGCAAAATTATGGACAATAAGACATCTTAACATATAAGAAATCATGTACCACAAATGAAAAGCCTAGTACAAAGAGATCTCAAATGAATGACTTCATCATTGGTGATACTTTATATGGGTCTATATAAAGAAGATTTCATTTCACTGAGATGGAGAAACCTTTTCAGTGTTAAAAAATATTATAATTATTTGGCCTTGCTGGCAAAGTAAAATATGTTATGGTCTCCAAATCCAAGATAAACCTAAGTTTGGAAAAATTACACACTTCTTTACGTAAATGAGTAGGTGTGATATACAAGTACCTGAAATAACTCCTAGAACACCATCAATTTACACAGCACTCTTTACATATATATTATACATTCACATCAGTCCCTAACCCTCAAGTGGCGTACAGTCTAAGGTCCTTAACTCACATTCATACAGACACATATTAGGGCCAATTTAGACAGGAGCCAATTAACTTACCAGCATGTTTTTGGAGTGTGGAAAGAAACCCGAGTACCTGGAGGAAACCCACGCAGATACAGGAGAACATGCAAACTCCAGACAGGTGGTGCCGTGGTTGGGATTCGAACCAGTAACCCTAGTACTGCCAGGCAGAAGTGCTAACCATTTAGCCACTCTGCTGCCCAGTTCAGCTTGGAAGCAAAAAACAGGTATTTCTTCCCAGTAAGCACAGAGAAGTGAATCATACATGGCACTCCAATACCTCAGGGAAAGTGCCAAGGGCAGTTTCCTGGTGATCAAAAGATAAATAGTTAACCTCTGGGTGCCTTCACTGACATTCTGCTGCCACTTCACATTATATCATCAGATCCGTACAGGTACACACTTAAAGAGACCTTGTGACCATACCATTCATACATCAACAATCTTCCTTAAAATTTATGCGTAATTTATACATTTTTCTTAAGTTATAAAAGCCTCCCAGTCACATGTCTAAATCTGGAAGCCCCAGTCTTAAAATGCCCTTAAAGGGCCAACTCCCAGTGGCAGAAAGGGATTACTTGCCAAACAAAGAAAGGTAAAAACTATTAAACATATTTGATAAACTGTTTGGACATTACAAATAAATTTGTATCTACATAATACAATTGTAGCGTTGCTAAAAGCTCTTTGGTTGAGACTACAGGTGACATTTTCAGCACACATTATGCCAGCACTAGGCATTGCTCCATCAGGAAGCCCACCCTCAGAAATGCCATGCAGCCATTGCTTTAGATTGTAAAGTGGAAATATGATCCAGGGCATCATGGCTTTTCATTCCACTTTACTGCAGCAATTAGAAAAGCCTTAAGCTGATCCTTTTTGTGCAGTCACCTTTAAACGTTCTCATAGAAAGTGAGTAGGTGAAAACATGAAAGCAAAGTTTGTCAAGTATGGTGGCTGCCATTGAGAGCCGCCTTCTGAAAATGCCAGTTGCCTGGTGGCATCAGACTTCAATACTTGGAGTCACCTATAACATGCATGCTGGAAAGCGTGTCAGAATTGCATCTGTCCATACTTGTTTCAGGTAAGTTACTCAAAGCATTAAAAGCCAATGCATCAGCATGCCAGACAAGTAGAAATTTTGATTTCCCTTGGGCACTTTTAGCCTTTTGTAACATCTGTAAACAAGGACAGTAAAAAGTCATGATCAAGATTGCAAAAGTATGAAGTATGATCTGGGGCAATATACTTTACAAAATGGATTGTAGCTATGCTGGGTTGCAGGGATATCTGGTCCTAAATACAAGCATGAAGTCTCCTGTGGAACTTCTATTGGCAGAAGCTGTTGGCTGTCTGTCATCTTCATACTCTGAGTGCCATATTTTTTCTTTGAACTTTGTATTGAAAAATACTAGGGATGCACAGATACCAAATATTTTCAGTACTCGTGAACATTTTTCCAAAACCTGAAACTGATACTCTGCGTTGCGACTTACGTCAATACAAAATGTATAGACGCAAATTGCACTGCAAGAGCAGCATGCGATTTGAACAGGAATGCTATTCTTGTCCGAGTCACATACGGTTTCCCTACTACCCCTGTGTGAACCCAGGCTTGTCATAGCCTCAGTTCACACAGGAGTGGTGTGGGAAACATCCCTGTACTGATACCATGCTATCACAGATGGAAAAGCTGGGGACGTTAAACCCCGTGGCTTTTTCTCCTCTCCTTGCACTGATGATCGTACGGGCTAGAGGCTTCTGATTGGTCAGTACTGTTATGGTGCAGACCAATCAGAAGCCAGCTAGCCCGTACTGTCATCCCTGCAAGGAGAGGAGAGAAAGCTGCAGGGATTGCAAATTCCCAGCTTTTCCTTCTATGACAGCGTGGGTTTGGTGCAGGGAGGTTTCCCACATCACTCCTGTGTGAACTCAGGCTACGACTGCTCCTGGGTTCACACAGGAGCAGTGGGGAAACTGCATGCGACTTGGACAAAAATCGCATTCTTGTTCAAATCGCACGCTATTCTTCATGGAGCAATTTGCGTTCATACATTTTGCATAGACGCAAATTTCACCGCAAAGTATTGGTACTCGGTACTGGCGAGTACTTGATCGAAAGTATCGGTACTCATACTCGCCAAACAAAAAAGGGTATCGCTGCAAAGCCTGTGGACAGGTAGTGGCTGCAAAAAGGCTGCAGGTGACCAGCTGTACTGAGATACCACGAAGGGCAAAATAAGTGAACGTAGCATTTTATTTTTTTTAAAATAGGTCAATATTTATGATACACAGCGTTTTTGCAAACTGTCATTTGGGTTGGCGTTTACATCCACTTAAATTGGTTGGTTGAAAAATACTAGACTTTAATGCATTTTTTTAAAGCTATAGATTATATTATTCACCATCTCACACAAAACAAAAACTGTCACAAACATACATAATAATATATGTACTCTAACAAAATATCTTACCAGGACGCTCCTCGAACATTTGTATTTTCTAAGGAGTTTTGTTTGCTTGAGGTTTAATCTGTGACATTTTGCTTCTTTCTTTAATAAGATTTCAATGCGGGGAGTTATCTTCATTTTTGGCCTCAGGCGAACTTTATGATTATCAGGTGTAAAAATCTGGAAGCAGAATGGGCATATTCCCTTTCTTTCACTTGTTACTTCTGCAAGAGAACATAAAGAGGTGATAATTCTAAATAGAAAACACTTTGTAAAAATAAATCTGAAAATATTCAGGATGAGGAAACTGATTTTTTTTTTTTTTTAACCATTTCAATACCGTGCAATTTTACACCTTCCTGCCCAGGCCATTTTTCAGGTTTCAGCGCTCTCACACTTTGAATGACAATTGCGCAGTCATACAACATTGTACCCAAACTAAAATTTTATCATTTTCTTCACACAACTAGAGCTTTCTTTTGGTGGTATTTAATCAATCGCTGGGGTTTTTATTTTTTGCTAAAATTAACAAAAACGTCCGTAAATTTTGAAAAAAAAAAAAACCCACGGTTTTCTTTGTTTCTGTTATAAAAGTTTACAAATAAATAATTGTTCTCCATAAATTTAGGCCGAGATGTATTCTGCTACATGTCTTTGGTGAAAATAACCCAAATTAGGATGTATTTTTTAGTTTGTAGGAAAGTTATAGAGTTCACAAACTATGGTATAGATCTGAATATTGATCAATCCTGAAGTACTGACAGCCAATCTAATTTCTTGAGGTCCAAGAATGTCAGAATAGTACAGATATCCCCCAAATTACCACTTTTTGCAGAGTATACAGTCCGACGTACTTCATAAGAGGAATGGCTAGTTTTTTGAAGTCGTAAATTTTTTTGTCATTTTTCGGAAAATGAAAAAAATAAAAATTCACTTTTTTTTTTTTTTTTTTTTTTTTTTTTTTACACAATTTGCTTATAGCAATGGGACTTCCTGCTGATTCTTGGTTGCAATATACTGTTCAACATATTGCGCTTTAATTATGCGCATCTGGTGAGTGCGCATTTTTATTTTCCCACACAGATTTAGCCACACGGAATAATTTGACACCATCTGTGCAACAGGACCCATTTGCAACACTGTATGCTGACCCGAATGTGTCACGCCTTCACCACTTTATGAACACTCTTTGCTTTTAAGACTTTCAGAGTTGCACTTATTCTCTTTTTATTGCGCTAATCATAGCGCTTCATTCACTTATACTTTATATCACGAATAATGATCTATTATAATTTATTAATAAATTATATCACCAATAATCTATTTATTATAATTTCTTATGATCTATTATTTTTATTATTGTGTCATTTTTCAGCGCTGCACTGTTTTCTATTTTGTATTTTATTCCTAACTGGTAAGAGGGCTAGGGGCAGAGCTATAACCCTTGCATATGCTGCCCAGGAGTTCACCAGGAAAGGTAAAGAAGGGTAAGAATCTTACCATTTCTCTTTTATTTAGCATTAGAACCCTGGTACTCCCAGAGCTGGCATTGAATACAAATAGAAAAAAAGTGTTGCGCAAAACCAGTGTGTTAGTTTGTATTTTTACCAGTTTGTGTACGTTGTGCTTTTCTCCAAATCTTGTGCAATCAGTATATCTTATATGCACAAGATTTGGAGAAAAGAATATATGTAGAGATTTAGTTCTGTAGACAATTGTGTTATTCATTGTTGGAGTTTTGTATGGAATGTGTCAGATTTGGCTTTTTATTTCTCCACTTTTTGTGTCATACCAATACAAACAAAAGAGATAAAACATGAGAATGCCTTAACATTTGTAATTGCAACAATTTTTCTGGGTGAAGTGGTGCATTATCTGACAAAAATGCAGGGGTGTCAATATTTTTGGCCATGACTGTGTTGTATAATGTATATATTTCATAGGTCTTTGATATGACTTTCCACATTTACATGCAAAGGTAACAGTGCCAGATGTTGGGACAAACTAGAACAATTTCAAAGCAGCTGTTGGTTTGAACTTCCTTTACAAGGGACATAATAAAAGTGGAACTTTGCTACTGGTATCCACACTGTGTAGAAATCTTGCCAAAATTTGGTTGTGGAACTAATAATTTCACTTCTCAAAACATACTCACTTTTTGGAGCAGGACAAAGAGACCTGGAAGAAAAAAAAAAGGAACAGCATGAATACAAAAGGCAAAAGTGTGGGAACAGCTGCATACAGTATAGCCTCATTCAAACTAGAAGTGGTAATCTGTGTTTTTCTAAAACAAGAACAATGCAGATCATCACTAGTGCCATAGAAAACACCTTGTCTAGCAGCACAGCAGTGTGTTGTAATATATTGTGCTGCTAAAAATAGTGAATTCAAAGGGGAATTGCAGTTAAAAAGTTAAAATTTGCCTTTGGTTAGTATGTATAATGATGAAAATGTTATTATACATACTATGCATTACTGTAACTGCTGATTGTCTAGGTCAGACTATTGTTTCTAATCAGACGTCCTTCTGGGCTTTACCGGGAACATTGTGCCTTTGCAGGTGAATGTGCCTGCTCACACGCCCTTCTTGCACTTCTCAGTGTAGAAAAACAGCACACCTCCAACCAGCCCTGCCTGGCTCAGTACCATCTATTATGTCATGTTTTCTTATGAATGTGGACGCACAAAGGCACAGTTTTATGTAAAAGTGCATGCATCTATAAATTGGAAATAGACTGCACCAATAGAAAAAGAATGTAAAGTGGGTAACCTTTTTATGGCACACAACTTATGTTCGTGCCCTCTGCCAGCGCTGATCAATCTATGCAATCAACTGCTGCGCCATCCCCCAACATCTCCTTTGCAGTGTAATTTGGGTCCCCCGTTGTCATTTTCGCCCATTGGGAAGCCTCATATGATGTAATTTCTGCAAACAAGTTATATCATTTTGACATTCCTAGCTTCTGGTAGAAGCTGGAAGTGTACACTACATGGTGCATGCACTGGTAAACACAAAAAAAAAAAAAAAAAGAAATCGCTAGCAGCGAGAAGTAGCAATTGTTTGGCAGAACAGACTTGTCTCTTCTACAGTTTTTTTTTTAAAGTTTACTTTCTCATGCATAGGAGGTGTGCAAGATTAGTTTGCCATTGAACATATAGGCAAAGACCCGGTTTCTGGAATAAGTATTTTTGCTACATGGGCAATACCAGCTTCCGAGGCCAAGGGTGTACTTGCTTTTTCCAGAGTACACTACTATATAAATTTATATTTTCTGCTCAACAAATAATTGAAAAGGCAAGTATGTATTTTTATTTGGGATGCACAGATACTGATACAGAGTATTTTCAGGAGTGCTCAATACAAAAATATATGAAGCCAAATTACACCGCAAAGAAAAGCATGTGATTTGAAGAGGAATGCGATTCCTGTCCATATTGTATGCTGTTTTCCCACTGCTCCTGTGTCAGCCCAGACTTGCCATAGGGCGAGTTCACACAGGCAAGGTGCAGGCAACCTCCCTGCATTGATACCATGCCATTACAGAAGGAAAAGCTGGGGATTTGAAACCCCCGCAGTTTCTCTCCTCTCAAATTTAAGTGCACAAATGAAAGTACGGGATAGACGGCTTTTGGTTGGTCAGTTCCATGGTGATGCTGACCAATCAGAAACAGTCTATCCCATAATGTCATCTCTGCAAGGAGAGAAGAGAAAGCCACATGGATTTCAAATCCCCAGACCTGTGAAGCATATTTCTCTCCTCTCTTTGCTGGGATGACAGTACAGGCCAAACGGTTTTTGATTGGTCAGCACTGTGATGGTGCTGACCAATCAATCAGAAGCCGTTTAGCTTGTACTGTCATCCCTGCGCTGAGAGGAGAGAAATCCGCTTCTCACTTCTTCACTCATCAGTCCATAAAACCTTTGAAAAATCTGTCAGATTTTTCTTGGCCCAGTCTTGACCTGTCAATTTATTTTTCTTGTTCAGTGGTGGTCGGGTTTCAGCCTTCTTTACCTTGACCATGTCTCTGAGCACTGAACACCTAGTACTTCTGGGCACTCCAGGTGGGTTGATGGTGGTGATGTTAGTAGTGATGGATAGGATGGGGGGGGGGGGGGGCGCGGGCAGGAGGGAAGACGAGAAGCTCGGTTTTGGAGAGGTTGAGTTTGAGGAAATGGAGCGACATCCAGTCAGAGATGTCGTTTAGGAGGTGAGTGATGCGGGCGGAGAAAGTGGAGGTGAGGTGAGGGGTGGAGAGGTAAATTTGAGTGTCATCTGCATAGAGATGGTAGTTGAAGCCGTGGGAGTGTATGAGTTTGCCAAGGGAGGAGGTGTAGATGGAGAAGAGAAGGGGTCCAAGGACAGAGCCCTGGGGGACCCCAACAGAGAGGGGGAGGGAAGGGGAGGTGGCACCATTGTAGGAAACGCTGAAGGAGCGTCGGGATAGGTAAGAGGAGAACCAGGAGAGAGCGGTGTCTCTGACGCCAAGGGAGAATAGTTTATTAAGGAGGAGGGGGTGGTCAACTGTGTCGAAGGCCGCGGAGAGGTCCAGGAGGAGGAGGACAGAGTAGTCGCCTTTGGCTTTGGCGGTAAGTAGGTCGTTGGTGATTTTGAGGAGGGCGGTTTCGGTGGAGTGTAGGGGACGGAAGCCGGACTGTAGTGGATCAAGGAGGTTGTTGTCAGTTAGGTGGGCGCTTAGGCGGTTGTAGACTAAGCGCTCCAGGAGTTTGGAAGTGAGTGGCAGCAGGGAGATGGGTCTGAGGTTGTTTGGGTCAGAGGGGTCCAGGGAGGGCTTTTTGAGTATGGGGGTGATGTGCGCATGCTTTAGGGGGGAGGGGAATACGCCGGTAGAGAGGGAGAGATTGAAGATGTGGGTGAGGGAGCAGATGAGGGAAGAGGGGGGTGACTGGAGGAGTCGAGAGGGGATAGGGTCTAGGGGGCAGGTAGTGAGGCGGGCTTCAGAGAAGACCCTGGTGACTTCCTCAGTGGTAGCGGGGCTGAAGGAGTGCAGAGCTGGTGGGGTTACGGTAAGCGGGGTCTTGGGTGTGGAGGGGGGCAGTGCGGTTGTGAGGTCAGAGGAGGGAAGAGATGAGGGGGAGATAGGGGGGGGGGGGGGGGGAGGCTAGGTGGGGAGGTAGATTGCGAGTTGACTATGTCCTGACGGATAGCATCAATTTTATTGTGGAAATGAGTGGCAATCTCGTGGGCGGTGAGTGAGGTACTGAGTGGAGGAGGGGGGGGAGAGAGCAGGGAGTTGAAGGTGGAGAAGAGTCGGCGAGGGCAGGAGGAGAGGGTGTTAATCAGGTTTACGAAGTAAGCCTGCTTGGCGGCGTGGAGGGAGGAGGTGTAAGTGAGGAAGGCAGATTTGTAGAGGGAGAATGAACGGGGGGACCTGGTTTTGCGCCATAGTCTCTCCAGCGCACGACTGCGACGTTTGAGGCATTTAGTGTGGTCGTTCTGCCATGGTTGGAGCGGTCTGGGTTTGATGTAGCGTGTGGTTAGGGGTGCCAGAGAGTCTAGGGTAGCTGATAGTGAGTCGTTGTACGTGTTAGTGGCTAGGTCAGGACAAGACAGTGGAAGGATTCTGTCGTGTAGGCGGTCGGCAGCTGAGTGGAGGGGGCCGGGTTCAGGTTGCGGCTGGTGATGGTTTGGCGCTCTGGGGGGGGGGAGTTAGGGGAAGGGGAGATGGAGAACGTGAGGAGGTGGTGGTCGGAGAGAGGGAAGGGGGTGTTAGAGAACTGGTTGAGGGTACAGAGGTGGGAGAAGACGAGGTCCAGGGTGTTCCCAATGATGTGGGTGGAGGATTGAGTGTGCTGTGTGAGCGCGAAGGAGGAGGTTAGGTGGAGGAATTGGGAAGTAGCCGGGCTGTTGTCATTGATGGGGATATTGAAGTCCCCGAGGATGATGGTTGGTAGCTCAGAGGAGAGGAAGAAGGGAAGCCAGGCAGCGAAGTCATCCAGGAAGCGGGGTATGGATCCGGGAGGCCTGTAGATCACTGCGATCCTTATATACTGCACATCCAGCGGGCTGACAGATTAATCTCTCATAGGGACATTTGTTTTGAGCCAGCTTGGCTCAGCACGGTATACTGTATGTACATTACTGCACATCCAGCGGGCTGTATGTAGCCGAAGCTACCGTATTACCGCACATCCAGCGGTAACCATCTGATTTGGAATTTGATCCATATGATGACTGTCTTACAAATGTTTCACAAGATGTCATTCTTGAACTTTTGATGTCAGAGGATGAACATGAGGATTTTGAAGGATTTTAAGTATCGGTAAGTCATAACCATTTCAATTAAAAAATCTGATGTTTTTAAATGGTGTTGCCTCGGAAGGGGGGTAGTCTTATACTGCGAGTATAGCCCAAAACCTATGTTTTAACTGGAAAATTAGGGGGTCATCTTATACACCCAGTCGCCTTATACGCTGGAAAATACGGTACTTGCCTGTAAAATCCATTTCTTGGATAGGCCACCTACAGGTGAATGGACACTGGCTAACCAATCAGAGGTGGTCCTCCCCTATATAACCCCCTCCTATACAGGAAGTACTTCAGGTTTTTGTATCAAGCAATGAAAATTCCAGAAAGAGGGGAATTGTGATGTACTCCAAGAAATGGATTTTACAGGTAAATATGTAGAAAAAAAAATCCAATTATATTTATCGTACATCAGGGGCCACACACCAGGCTATTCATGACTGTGAAAATGTCCCAAAGCAATAAGACATTTGGAGGAGAGGGTGACACCATGATAGCAACCGTCCATAATCCCTCAGGACCTACTCAGCAGAGTGTAAAACACTGCGGACAAAAGCAGAACCCTCTGCGGCTCTGACATCCACCTGGTAGAACCTTGAGAATGTGTGAACCGATGACCATGTAGCGGCCTTGCAAACCTGAGCCACTGATGCCTGATGGCAGATTGCCCAAGATGCCCCCACACTCCTGGTAGGGTTGTGCCTTCGCCCGAAAGGGTGGGACTTCACCTTTCAAGCCATAAGCTTGAATGTTCAATTTGCATATCCAATGATAAATAGTCTTCTTGGATGCCGTCTGCCCCTTCCCAGGTCCCTCTGGCAGCACAAATAGAGCATCTGATCTCCTGACCTGTGCTGCCACCTTCAAGAAGTCCCTTACAACACGAACCACATCCAAGGTATGCAGAGATCTTTCTTTTGCTTACTAGGAAAGAACGAAAACCAGAAACCACCTTAGGTAAAGAGCACAGATGAGGTCGCAACACCACCTTATGATGCAAAACCAGAAAATGGTTCTCTGTAAGATAGAGCTGCCAGCTCTGACACCCTTCTCGCAGAAGTGATTGCAACTAGAAACAACACCTTACGAGTCAACAGGACCAGTGGAATCTCTCCAATGGGTTCAAATGGTGGCTTCTGCAAAACTTCCAAAACCAAGTTCAGGTCCCAAGGACACAAGGGCAACCTGACAGGAGAAGCCATACGCATCATCCTTGTAAACAGGTGCGGACCAAAGAGTGAGATGCAATGGATCTCTAGAAAAAAACGCAGTTATTTACCTGTTAACTGTATTTCCAGGAATCTTCTAGGACAGCTCACTTGAGAGATAGGGCTCCTCCCAGGAAACACCCGCTCCACCTTTTTTTCCCTTTATAGGCGTCCTCTCTCCCATTGGCCCCCAGTATAAGAATATGACCGAAGGCCTAGGAGAAAACAAAGAAGAAAACCAGTAATAAAGACATCCCCCATAGGTTCGCAACATACCTGCACATAATTGTGTGATCAAACAGTAATCGGGGGGGAGTTACGCTGTCCTAGAAGATTCCTGGAAATACAGTTAACAGGTAAATAACTGCGTTTTCCCGAGTCATCTTCTAGGACAGCTCACTTGAGAGGAGTAGAATAGAAATACGTACATTAGGGCGGGCACCCTGCTTGTAGGACCTTCCTGCCAAATGCCTGGTCCTTGCTGCCGATCAGATCCAGCCTGTAATGCTTAGTGAAGGTGGCGAAACTGGACCACGTTGCGGCTCTGCAGATCTGTCCGGGGGAGGCCCCCCCTTTTTCCACCCAGGAGGCCGCAGTGGCCCTTGTGGAGTGGGCTTTTAGGCCGGGCGGTGGTGACAGGCCTGCCGACTTGTAACCTTCCGAAACTGCCTCCCTGATCCATCTGGCGATGGTGCCCTTGGAGGCACCGTCCCCCTTCCTTGGCCCCTGGAATAGGACGAAAAGCCGGGACGAGTGTCTCCATGTCTTTGTGCGTTCGATGTACGTGATCAAACACCGTCTTACGTCTAACCTGCTACAGTCCTCCGCGCTGCCCTGATCGGCCTCCAGGGAAGGTATTACTATTTCCTGAGATCTATGGAAGTGTGACGCGACCTTAGGTAGGAAGGCCGCGTCCGTGCGGAGGATGATTCTATCCAATAAGATGGTGCAGTACGGCTCGATCACTGAAAGGGCATGCAACTCGCTGACCCTGCGGGCAGAAACTAGTGCCGTGAGGAGGATGGTTTTAAGAGTCAAAGATCTGAGCGAACATTCATCCAGCGGTTCGAAAGGCCCCCGCTGAAAGCTCTTCAGGACTGTGCCCAGGTCCCATGTTGGAAGTTTTGGCAAGGACGGGGCACGGCGCCTGGAGATAGCCCTCAGGAATCTGATTACTAATGGGTCTGCCGCCAACCTCAGCTCGAGAAAGTTCGACAGAGCCGCTACCTGTACTTTGAGGGTATTGGCGGCCAGACTCTTATCCGCCCCGGCTTGAAGGAATTCAAGAACTGTATGCAAAATGGGCGTGCCCGGTGCTTCGTTTCTGACCTTCCAGGCGGAAAACTTCTTCCAGACCTTGTCGTACAAGGCGTTCGTCGACCTCTTCCGGCCATCCAAGAGGGTGGCGACCACTCTTGCCGAGAGCCCCTTTTCCGCTAGCCTGTCCCGCTCAGAAGCCACGCCGCTAAGGACAGCCTTTCTGGATGAGGATGCATCACCCTCCCTTGGGTGAGTAAATCGCGTGTGGGTGGTATCATCCAAGGGTCTGCTAAACTGAGCTCCTTCAACCGGGAGAACCAAGATCTCTTGGGCCAGAATGGCGCGATCAGAATAACTTTGGCTTGAGACAACTGGATCTTCTGTATCACCTTCGGCAGTAGTCTGAATGGAGGGAAGGCATAAAGGAGGTCTCCTTCCCACTGCTGGGCTAGCGCATCTATCCCCTCGCTTTTGGGGTCCTTCTGCAGGCAGAAGTACCTTTCCCGCTTTGTGTTCTGGCCGTTGGCAAATAGATCGATAGAGGGGGAGCCCCACCTGGCGCAAATCTGATCGAACGCTGACTGGCTGAGGCACCATTCTGTCTGGATGACCTCTCTTCGGCTCAGCTGATCCGCCAACTGGTTCAGGTCCCCTTTCAGATGTACTGCCGTGATGAACTCCAGGTTTTCCTCCGCCCAGCTCAGGAGGGATCCGGCCAACTCCATCAGCCTTGGGGACCTTGTGCCTCCCTGCCTGTTCAAATACGCCACTGCAGTGGTATTGTCGGAGAGAATCTGGACACCTCTCCCCCTTATCTTTTCCTGAAAGGTCGTAAGTGCCTTGAAAACTGCCAACAGCTCCCTGTAATTTGACGACCTGCTGGAGTCTACTGCACCCCACGTGCCCTGGGCCAGGCCGTCTTCCATATGGGCGCCCCAACCAGTCATGCTTGCATCCGTGGTGATCCGCAGTGGGTTGGCCAGCCTCCAACTTCTTCCTCGTTCCAAGGTGAGGATGCTTCCCCACCACCTTAGCGATTCCTTCACTTCGTGCGTGATGCAGATCCTGGAACTCAGACCTGCTCGGCTGCCGTCCCAATGGGAAAGGGTGTGATTTTGCAGAACCCTGGAGTGAAGTTGCGCCCATTGCACCCCTGGTATTGCCGCTGTCATCCGCCCGATTATTCTCATCGCGGTCCTGACCGTGCAGGTCGACATCCTCCGGAGGGCCCTTGTGTCCTGCCGCAGGTTGAGGGCTTTTTCTGATGTTAGGTACGATCGGGCCTGTGCGGAGTCCAGGACGTACCCCAAGTACGTAATCCTCTTGGAGGGGGTTAGCTGTGACTTCTCCTTGTTGATAAGCCACCCCAAACTTTCCAGAAAAGATATCGTACGTTCGATGTGCGATCTCAGGCCTCCCTCTGTGTCCGCAAATAAAAGCAGGTCGTCCAAATAGGGGATGATGTTTATCCCTTCCAGTCTCAAAACTCTTAAAGGCTCCGCTAAAATCTTGGTGAATATCCTCGGGGCCGACGACAGGTCGAAGGGGAGTGTGTTGAACTGAAATAGCACCGGACCCTTTTCTCCTTCCAGCGCAAACCTCAGGAATCTCCTGGAATCTTCTCTTATCGGGACATGCAGGTATGCGTCTTGCAGATCTATCGAGGCCATGAACACCCCAGGTGAAAGGAGTTCCTTCACCGTGTATATGGATTCCATACGGAATTTGCTGGGCCTCACGAACTCGTTCACCTTCCGCAGATTCAATATCATCCTGTAAGTACCTGACGGTTTTTTCCCTTAGAAAGAAATGGGAGAAGAATCCACTTCCCCTTTCCTCTTCTCTCAACTGGCAGATAACGTTCTGACTGAGCATATCTTGTAGGAGGTCCACCAGCGCATCCGCCATAGCCCTGTCCTTTGGCAGGGGTGTTGCAAAGAATCTCTGAGGGGGGGCCCTTGTGAACTCTATTCTGTACCCCCTGTGGATGGCCTCCAGAATGTAGGTGTTCTGGGTTATCCTTAGCCATTGTGCGTGGAAGCGCCCCAGCCTCGCTCCCACCTGGCCTCTCCAGTCACTTCGGCTGGGTTTTGGGTCTATTCTGGCTGGGGTTGAAAAGGAAACCTCCCCTGCCTCTCGGCTCGTTCCTGCCTCTTCTTGCGCCCCAGCCTGGGCGCTGGGTTTGGAACCTAGCTTCCCTCGACGCGTATCGCCTGGATGGGCGAAACCCCTTCCGTCCAACCTGCCTGCTGGGGACCGTGAAGCTCTTTTTCCTGTCGGCCGACCTTTCCAGGACTGAATTCAGCTCCGGGCCGAAAAGGAGTTTACCTTCAAACGGCAGGCCACAGAGTTTAGATTTGGAGGCCAGATCCCCCTGCCACGATTTCAGCCAGATAGCCCTCCTTGCCGTGTTTATGAGCGCTGTAGATCTAGCAGAGAGTCTGATGGTCTCTGCTGATGCGTCCGCGATGAAGGCTACCGCTTTCTCCAGCACCGGAAGGGACTTCAGAATCTCTTCCCCCGGAGTGCCTTGTTCCAGATGCGAACGGAGCTGCCCCAACCACACATCCAGGGTTCTGGACACACAGGTCGTTGCCACTGCAGGTTTAAAATTCACTGCGGACGCTTCCCATGCCCTCTTCAGGAAGGCATCCGCTTTCCGATCCATCGGGTCTTTTAGGGACCCACCGTCTTCAAAGGACAGATCCGTGTCCTTCGAGATCCTCGAGAGAGGGGCGTCTGGCTTTGGGCAAGTCTCCCAAACCGAGGCATCTTCCTCCTTAAAGGGGAAACGTCTCTTGAGGTTCTTGGGAAGGAAAGCCTTCTTCTCTGGCTCTTCCCATTCTCTCCTGATCGTGGACCATAGGGCAGGGTGTACTGGGAATGTACGGCTGCTTTTTGCCTGTAGCCCTGCGTACAGTTGGTTGTGGAGAGAGAGGTCCTGCTGTTCTTCCTCCAGATCCAGGGTCTCATAGATCACCTTTAACAGGTCCTCCGTGTCTTCCACCTGAAAAAGGAACCTGTCTGCCTTTGGGCCCTGAGCCTCAATCTCACCCTCCTCCGAGTCTGAGGTGTCCGACTGTTCGTCCTCCTCCCAGTCCCTTACCGGCGCTACCAGCTTCCTCTTTTTCCCCCCTTGGGTGCCAGAAGTGCCCGGTTGGGGCTCATCCTGGGCCGGTCCCGGCTTCTGTTCTCTGAAGCTTTGAAATGTCTTGGACATCTCTTGTGTCATATTCTGTAGGAAGTCTTTAAAAAGAGATCCAGACTCCTTCTTGATGAGCTTGTCTATGCACCCCTGGCAGAGCTGCTTCCTCCAGGAGCTCGCCAGTTTCTTCCTACAAGTGGCACACTTCTTTTTCTGCTCACAAGGAGCTTCTTTCTCCCCTCTATCCTCCTCCTGTGGGCCCATCTGGGGACAAGGAGATACACACGTTCATGCGTCTGTAACAGCAACGCCTCCCCCCCTGTGCCACTGTGAAAGCTCCAGCCGTGGGCCTGGGGGGGGGAGGGGGGCTGTGTGTGCGTGGGGGGTACCCAATCATCATGGGGAGGGGGGGGGAGGGGGGGGGTAAAAACAAAAGAAAGTTGCCAAACAAAGGCCCTTACCTTACTGCAGGCCTCCCCCGCTCCTGACAGATCTGCCTCCATGCCGCCGCAGACTCTGCCTCGGTGCGACGGTTTTTCAGGGGCTGGTGGGCTCCGCCCCCCCCTGCGATCCCCCCTCGCCGACCCCCCCTCTCACGGCCGCCGGTGGAGAAGCGGCCGTGGCACGGGTTCCTTCCACGGCCCGCCGCCCATTTCCAAGATGGCGGCGGCCGTTCCCTGCTCCTGCGCCGGAAGTGACGACACCCGGCGCCCGGAAGTGACGCGATCGCAGCGTCCAGACCCTCCGCAGCCGAGCCTCCTGGCCATGCTGCCGGGATCCAGGAGCAGGTAAGACTTACCTGAAAACCCCGCAGGGAAAGGCACCAATGCCTCGGTCGGCGGAGCGGGCTCTACCCCCCTGGAGAGCCCCGCTGGGACCATCTGGGGCCGACGCCCCCACCCCACAACGGGCATCCAGAGTGAAACTGGCTGAAAGGTCCCCCCCCTCACAAGGCCCCTGCCTTGCTTGGAGGAAGGGGGGGCCCCAGCCAGGGACCCTCTGTACTCCGCCAGAGAGCCCAGATAAAAAATAAAAAACGGGCGTAGCTCCTTCCTGGCCGGAGGAAACACTAAAACTGGGGGCCAATGGGAGAGAGGACGCCTATAAAGGGAAAAAAAGGTGGAGCGGGTGTTTCCTGGGAGGAGCCCTATCTCTCAAGTGAGCTGTCCTAGAAGATGACTCGGGAAAAATAGCCAATGCTGAAACTTGGCCCTTAATGGTACCAACAGCCAAATTTTTCTGCAACCGTTTGAATAAACAACAAAATCCTGCCAATAACATACTTTCGTGGGTACCATTTGTGAACCTCAAATCAGGCAATGTAAGCCTTCCAGGTTCTGTAATAAATATTTCTAGAAACTTCCTGTCTAGGACCCAACATGATGGGAATGACAGAATCCAAACAGTTTCATGATCTGGGTTTCAATAGCCACACCATCAAATTTCACAATCATAAAGCTGGGTCAATATAGGACCTTAAGATGACAAGTCTGGCTGAAATGGCAGGGCCCACGGCCTGTCTATTGCCATCTTTAGTATGTGTGAGTTTTAGGCACTCCTGGGCAAGACCAGAGCAATCTGTATCACTGGATTAGACCCCTCCGAATCCTGCGTAAGAGATGTGGCAGCAGCTGGATCAGAGGAAAGGCATAAATCAGTGAGAACTGGTTCCAAGGAATCACGAAGGTGTCTACCCCTGCCATGTGAGGGTCTCTTACCCTGGACACAAAAAGAAGACTGACCTTGTTGTTGAACCCGGATGCCAATAGATCTACATGTAGCAGAATACATTTTGGCCTAAATTTGACAAAATTTTATTTTTTTTATTTTTTTACTGGACATGTTTAACAGCAAAAAGTAAAAAATATTGTTTTTTTTTTCTTTCAAAATTGTCGGTCTTTTTTTGTTTATAGCGCAAAAAATAAAACCGCACAGGCGATCAAATACCACGGAAAGAAAGCTCAAGTCATGGGGAAAAAAGGACGTAAATGTAATCTGGATGCAGTATTGCATGACTGCGCAATTGTCAGTTAAAACAATGCAGCGCCGTGACGCAAAAAATGCCCTGGTCAGGAAGGGGGGGGGGGGTAAATCCTCAGGAGGGTAAGTGCTTAAACATGTCCAGTAAAAAATGTTTTTAAAAATCTAATTTCATCATAAATTTATGCGAAAATGTATTCTGCTCTGTATATATACACAGGGATTTTATTTTATTTTTTTTTTACTAGTAATGGTGGCAATCAGCAAATTATAACTGGACTGCAGCAGGTATTCTGGCACTGGAAGGAACTGACTTGATGTCAACAATGACATCCCCAGTGACACCAACACAGTGATCAGTGCTTAAAAAAAAAAAAGGCACTGACACTGTACTAATAGAACTGGGCAGGAGGGGTTAACATGAGGGGCGATCAAAGGGTTAACTGTGTACTTCACTGTAAGCACACTGCTTTGCATGGCCGTGCTCTCTGCACAGCCGTCCAAAGCAGTGTGCATGAGCTGACACGGAAGAGAACTGTTTTGTTTACAAACCGTTCTCCCCGTCAGACATGCTCGGCAATCAGCGGTCACCAGCGAGTAATCATTGGCCGGGACCCTGTGATTGACAGCAGCGGCCACGAATGGTGGAGCGGGTAGGGTGCACGTGCACCTCCTACCCAGAAATGTGAAATCCTGTATATATATATATACACACACGTGATTTTGCGCATCGTGCCGCCCTGTAGCAGTTTTTCTTCTATAGGGCGGTCGGGAAGCGGTTTAAGGAATACTTTGAAAACACATCAGATCTCAATGGGGAAAAATATCATGCAGAATATTAATACTGACATGGACGGGGTAATGTGTTAGGAACATAAGGATGCCCCATCGTTTGATGGAAATGAAAATCAACCTACAGAGGACTGAATTCAGACACCCTGAAAATCAAAGTGAAGAAAGTATCCAGCAGTCTGAAATTGCATTGCAGTAACTCAAAATGGTACTCCGTAGTTTGTATGGCCCCCACGTGCTTGTATGCATGTCTGACAACGTCGGGGCATGCTCCTAATGAGACAGATGGTGTCCTGGGGTATTTCCTCCCAGATCTGGACCAGGGCATCCCTGAGCTCCTGGAGAGTCTGAGGTGCAACCTGGTGTCGTCGGATGGACCGAAACATGATATCCTGCAAGTGTTGTATTGGATTTAGGTCAGGTGAGCGTGGGAGCCATTCAATTTCTTCATCCTCCAGGAACTGTGTGCATGCTCCCACCACGAGGCTGGGCATTGTCATGCACCAGGAGGAACCCAGCACCCACTGCACTAGCATAGGGTCTGAGAATGGGACCAAGGATTTTAGCCTCATGAAGTCTGTTTCTGATTGTTTGGTCAGAGACATTCACACCAGTGGCCTGCTGGAGGTCATTTTGTAGGGCTCTGACAGTGCTCATCCTGGTTCTCCTTGCACAAAGGAGCAGACACCGGTCCTGCTGATGGGTTAAAGACCTTCTCTATGGCCCTGTCCAGCGCTCCTAGAGTAACTGCCTGTCTCCTGGAATCTCCTCCATGCTCTTGAGACTGTGCTGGGAGACACAGCAAACCTTCCGGCAATGATACGTATTGATGTGCCATGCTGGAGGAGTTGGACTGCCTTTGCAACCTCTGTAGGGTCCAGGTATCGCCTCATGCTACCAGTTGTGACACTGACCCTAGCCAAATACAAAACTAGTGAAAAACAGTCAGAAAAGATGAGTAGGGAAAAAAAAATGTCAGTGACCTCTGCCTGTAAAACAGGGTGGATAAAATTGATTAAAAAAAAAAAAAAAAAATTTTTTATTTTTACCAGATTTGTTAATAAAATGCTTTTGGGGTAAAAATCTATCTAAAGATAGTTTTCTAAGATACATTAATAATTTAGTTTATTCAGCATGAAAAGGAGCTTAGTTATGTAGCATGAGGCTGTATATTCTGCAATATTTACATTTTTAGTAAGCTCATTCAATGAATCCAAGTTCTGCAAGCTGAGATCACACGCACTGCATTGACGCATTCACACAATTTCACAGCAACCATGAGAAAAACCATGAAATAAAATAATCCGAGTCGTTCTCCAGCTCTGTGTGATTAACCTATTAACCTAAAATCGGTTGTGATATCGCTGTTTTACTAACCGGACAGCTTATTATTCTAAAAAGGAAACCTTCATTTGGTTTGCAAATATGAAGGATTCTAACTACCAGCAAGAATGAGTCGGATTCCTTACTTTTAAAGAGCACCTGTCATTTTAGATCCATCACGGCAGTGCCTGTTAGCAGGTATCCACTCACCTGCTGCCACCAAGTCCCTCACCTTGTGTCACTGCCTCATCACCAGTTGTCCCATTAAAGCGAATGGGACTGTAGGCGAGTCAACAGCGGGTCAGAGGAGGAGATGACAGTTGCTCTTTAAAAATATGATCTAAATTGAGCCTTTTTACTAGTTATTTAAATCAAATCCACCCTGCTGTAAAACCATTCCTGTTTTGGGGGTCATCTCATTGTTGCCCATCTAGTGCACCTATTAATTTCATTAACACCAAAAGCAGCTGAAACTGATTAACAACCCCCTCTGCTACTTAACTGACCAGATCAATATCCCAGGAGTTTAACCACTTGCCCTCCAGAGGATTTACCCTGCCCCCCCGACCAGACCATTTTTTGCGATACGGCGCTGCGTTACTTTAACTGACAATTGTGTGGTCATGCAACGTTGTACATTGAAATTTGTGTCCTTTCCCCACCCCAAATAGAGCTTTCTTTCAGTGGTTTTGGACTTTTTGTGGTTTTGATTTTTAACTACTTGCCCTCCAGAGGATTTACCCCCCCCCCCCCCCCTTCCTGACCAGGCCATTTTTTGTGTTACGGCGCTGTGTTACTTTAACTGACAATTGCACGATCATGCAACGCTACACCCAAATAAAATGTATGTCCTTTTTTCCCCACAATTAGAGCTTTCTTTTGGTAGTATTTGATCGCCTGTGCATTTTTTATTTTTTGCGCTATAAAAAAACCCCAATATTTTTGACTTTTTGCTATTAAACATGTCCAATAAAAACATTTAAAAAATCAAATTTCATCATAAATGTAGGCCAAAATGTATTCTGCTACATGTCTTTGCTAAAATATCCCAATACGTGTAAATTAATTGGTTTATGTGAAAGTTATAGCGTTTACAAATGGTGGTATATATAGTGGAATGGTTTTGTTTTTTTGGTACTAGTAATGGCGGCGATCAGTGTCTTATTGCAGGATTGGGGGGACACAAGTACTGTGATCAGTGCTAATAAAAAGCACGGACACTGTACTACGGTAATGAGTGTGCTGTGTTTTACTAGGGAGACAAGCTGCTTTGTATTGCTCTGCTATTCAGAGCAATACAAAGCAGCCTGTTTGTGCTGACAGGGGAGAGATCTGTGTTTACATACAGACCTCTCCCCTGGCAGCTCCGCCGACAATCACCGAGTCCCAGCTGGGACCCGGTGACTGGCATGCCAAGGAGCCAATAGCTGTACGGGTAGGGAACTACCTGGGAATACAAAATCACACACATATATATATATATACACATATACATACACACACACACGATTCTGAGCATCTCCGCCACCCTGTACCAGTACTTCTACTACAGGGCGGTCAGGAAGCGGTTAACTGACTTGATGCTATACACTTTTTTTTTTTTTTTTTTTTTTTTGAGCAGTGTGGAAACATCACGTGTTTTTACAGAAAAAAAAAACACCAAACCTGGCTAAGTGTGCATTAACACCAGGTGCGTTTAGTGCTTAGCCACTTTTTCATTTCAATGGCCAAAATAAATGATTTATTCCAACCAATTAAATGAATAAACGCCCAAGTGCTTGATGCGGGTAAACAGTACACGTTTACCAGCATCAAGCATTTTTTTTTTGGAACCAGAAAAATATCCAGAGCAGTCGTTTATAACATCCAGTGTGCATGTACCCTAATAAGATGAGGATTTGTTTTACTTTCATCATGAAGGGGATAACATAATGGAAGCAGCGCAAGCAGGAGATAATAGCTGCTGAAAATCACCCATGACCTCTGATCACTGATCCCACTTTGGTGCGTTCTTTAGTTAAAAGCAAAATCCTAGGCAATTCTTCACACTGGTCCGTTCACTTCGCAGTTAAAAAAATAAATTCTGCTTGCTGCGGTTTTGGTGAATGTTTGGTCCAGTTAAAAAAAAGAAAGAAAAAAAACAAAACAAGAAAAGCACACACCTAAAAAGCATCTCTCCATTGAAATGAATGGAAACCACATCAAAAACACAACGAACCGATGGGACATTTTCAGGTCCCGATTTACAGAATCGTCTGACAAGGGAAATCGCATTATATTCAATGATGCCCTGCTATTCAACTCAGCACAGTGCGACTCTGGAAAAGGTTCCTGGTGGACTTCAGCCCCATTGACTTCTAGGTTATCTCACAGAAGTCTCAGCATAGATATGATTTAAGCTTTAGTATACGACTTTGATGGGGTTTTTTTTAACCCACACCTCTCCTCCCTGGTCATCCTTCATCCATGGATTTTGATATAGCTGCAATTTTGGAGCTTTCCTTTGACTGATCAACCTTCCCTCCGAATGACCAGTCAACCCTCTCTCTCTCCGATCAACCCTCCCTCCGATCGCCCCCTCCAATCGACCAGTAAACCCCGCCGATCGACCCGACCCCTCCGATTGACCCGTCGACCCCCTTCAATGGACCCGTCGACCCCCTCCGATCGACCCCCTCCAATCGACCCGTCGACCCCCTCCCATCGACCCCCTCCCATCGACCCGTCGACCCCCTCCAATTGACCCCTCCGATTGACCAGTCGACCCCTCCGATTGACCAGTCGACCCCTCCCCCTCCAATCGACCCCTCCGATTGACCAGTCGACCCCTCCCCCTCCAATCCACCAACCCATTGATTGACTGACCTTTTCCATTACAGCGATCGATAATAGAGTTGATCGCTAAAAGGACTGATCAATCAACTGAAGGTTCGATCAATGAAGGATCAAAACAGCTTGAGTGTGAACCTAGGTGTAAGTCAGCAAGGATTAGGGAGGAGAGGTGACTGTTACAAGAAGAAATAAAAGCACACACGCCGATTCACCAAAGTAGTATAGGAAGGTCACACACGCTGCTACACTCCCCCACCTAAACACACATACATGTACAGGAAGCACATGGCCATGCTAGGTCCTGGCGCCGGTCGCACAGCTTTACCCTCATACTGTATCATCACACCACACGAAGCTCGCTATGAACTCACAAGAGATGCCGGGACAGCCCCGGACAGAAGTCTTTCACCGCCACAGCTGCTTTCCTTTGGTACGTTCCAGTCATGGTGTCACCGAGAGGAATACCACATGGAGCCCGGGGATTATAGGACCTTTCATGAAGTCACCATCACGTGGCCAGCTTAGACCAATGAGCAGATGCGATGTGCTTCCTGCTTGCTGGGACAGAGTGTATAGTGACATAGTGTAGAGCACAGGCAGTGCCGTGTGTTGTATAGGAGGCTGTCATGTCACGTGTCTGTGTGATCACATGGCTATTGCTGGGTTTTCAGTGAGAGTGTAAATGTCCCGGATGTAAAGCTTAACCACCTCAACACCAGGCCAGGTCTGACTTCTCACTTATATGGAAAACAGAATACATTGTTTTACTAGACATGACTTTGTACCTCTAAACATTAACCTCTTCCATGCCGGGCACTTATACCCCGTCCTGCCCAGGCCAGTTTCCAGGTTTCAGCGCTCTCACACTTTGAATGACAATTGCGCGGTCATACAACATTGTACCCAAACTAAAATTTTTATCATTTTCTTCACACAACTAGAGCTTTCTTTTGGTGGTATTTAATCACCGCTGGGGTTTTTATTTTTTGCTAAATTAACAAAAAAAGACCGAAAAGTTTGAAATAAAATCACATCTTTCTTTGTTTCTGTTATAAAAGTTTACAAATAAATATTTGTTCTTCATACATTTAGGCCGAGATGTATTCTGCTACATGTCTTTGGTGAAAATAACCCAAATTAGGATGTATTTTTTAGTTTGTAGGAAAGTTATAGAGTTCACAAACTATGGTATAGATCTGAATATTGATCAATCCTGAAGTACTGACGGGCAATCTAATATCTTGAGGTCTAAGAATGTCAGAACAGTACAGATATCCCCCAAATGACCCCTTTTTGCAGAGTAGACAGTCCAATGTATTTCATAAGAGGCATGGCAAGTTTTTTGAAGTTGTATTTTTTTTTGTCATATTTTTTGAAAAATGAAAAAATTAAAATTATTTTCACTATTTTTTTTTTACATACTGTCACCAGTTCAGTACAGCATCATCATATAACTGGCATGGCGGTGATCAGGGACACTGACTGGTGACAGTATGGAAAAAAGAATACTTTTTTTTATTTTTTTATTTATAATTTTTATTACATTTCTTTCTTTTTTTTTAAGATTTTTTTTTTTCATATTTCACTATAACCAAAGTAGTACAATGTTACCATAGTAATAGTGGTGGTAGTGTCATGACGTGGGCATGTATGGCTGCCAATGGAACTGCTTCTCTTGTATTTATTGATGATGTGACTGCTGACAAAAGCAGCAGGATGAATTCTGAAGTGTTTCGGGAATATTATCTGCTCATATTCAGCCAAATGCTTCAGAACTCATTGGACGCCGCTTCACAGTGCAGATGGACAATGACCCAAAGCATACTGCAAAAGCAACCAAAGAGTTTTTTGAGGGAAAGAAGTGGAATGTTATGCAATGGCCAAGTCAATCACCTGACCTGAATCCGATTGAGCATGCATTTCACTTGCTGAAGACAAAACTGAAGGGAAAATGCCCCAAGAACAAGCAGGAACTGAAGACAGTTGCAGTAGAGGCCTGGCAGAGCATCACCAGGGATGAAACCCAGCGTCTGGTGATGTCTATGCGTTCCACACTTCAGGCTGTCATTGACTGCAAAGGATTTGCAACCAAGTATTAAAAAGTGAAAGTTAGATTTATGATTATTATTCTGTCCCATTACTTTTGGTCCCTTAAAAAGTGGGAGGCACATATGCAAACTGTTGTAATTCCTACACCGTTCACCTGATTTGGATGTAAATACACTCAAATTAAAGCTGACAGTCTGCAGTTAAAGCACATCTTGTTAGTTTCATTTCAAATCCATTGTGGTGGTGTATAGAGACAAAAATGTTAGAATTGTGTCCATGTCCCAATATTTATGGACCTGACTGTATATATATTGTGACAGGAGGTCAGGAAGAACTAGGGGATGTGTTCAGGATGGGAGATATATTTGTCCCAGGTTCCTGCTCTACACAGACTATTTCTCCTGTTGTGCTGTGTAGTGATCCTGTGTGGCTCACTGTGGATAATTAGCTCAGGTGTAGTGAGTTAAGGGCTCTGGGCTCTATAAAACTCCCAGGCTGCATAGGGAGAATGCGCCAACCTGGAACCAGTTGGCTGTGTAAGACAGACTGGGGAGCAACCAAACCAACCTATGGTGAGAAACAATCGCTGTGATTTTGGAACTGTGTGAACACCCTGTGTCTGAGCAGTGGTAGGCTGCATACAGACCGCTAGATAGGAAAGCTGTGTGTTGTAGTTAGCCCAGTGTGGCCAGGCTTTATTTTTTGTTTTGCTGTTTTTTTTTTGTTTTTTTTTTTATGCACCGTGTGTTCACTGGACTTTGTAAATAAAAGCACAAAACTTATTCACCAAGTGTGTGTGTGTATATATATTATATGTGTGTTATTTGCATTTCTGGGTAGGGGGTGCAGTCGCAACCCGAACTACCTGTGCTGCCATTGGTGGCTAGGGATGTCAATCACTGGGTCCCGGCCGGCAATTCCCCCGGAAACTGTGAACAACACAGGTATCTCTCCTATCGGCATGGACATGCTGTGTCGTATCTCTCTGCAAAGCAGAGAAGTACAAAACAGCATGTCTCCAAAATAAAACGCACACAGTAAATCCTTTGATCGCCCCAGATGTTAACCCCTTCCTGCCCACTGTCATTAGTACAGTGTCAATTTTTTATTAGCACTGATCACTCTATTAGTGTCTCTGGTGATGTCAGTGGCAGTTAGTTCCCACCCGGTGTCAGAATGCCCACCGCAGTCCCGCTATGAGTTGCTGATCGCCGCCATTACTATTACTAGTATAACAAAAATAATAAAAATTCCAGCATATATACCACCGTTTGTAGATGCTATAACTTTCATGTAAACCAATTAATTTACATGTATTGGGATTTTTGTTAGCAAAGACATGTAGTACAATACTTTTTGGCCTAAATTTATGATGAAATTTGATTTTTTTAATTTTGCTATTGGATGTTTTATAGCAAAAAGTCAAAAACATTTTTTTTCAAAATTTGTTTTTTTTTTTGTTTATAGTGCAAAAAATAAAAAACCACAGAGGTGATCACATACCACCGAAAGAAAGCTCTATTTGTGGGAAAAAAATGACAAATTTAATGTATGTACAGTGCTGCATGACTGCGCAATTGTCTGTCCTCCTGATGAAGTCACATGTCATGACGTAATGCATAGGGCACTCCAATGCCATCAACCTGGAACCGGAAGTGTATGTACTGCCATCTTGGATAAGGGAATTGTATGCTGTTTCATTCACAAAAAGTATTTACAAAGATTGATCCTGCAGTGTCCCAGGAGCACACAAACAAATGTGAATGCATATTTTAAGAGTATTAATAAAGTACAAATTGGTTTTGATATACTTCACTATCTGGAGCATTCTTTCCATTTCTGTGGTGCATTTTGGAGTTTGGTGGAGGAGGAGTTGGAGATTAGCCCAGCTTGTGCATGTGATCGCTGTGACCATTCACAGCTAGGTACACTAGTATACAATGGATGGCATGAATGAAGCCATCCATTGTATACAAATGTCATGTGACCTGCTGTGATTGGTCACATGGTACCGGCAACGGGGCCAGTACTCAGATCTCTCATCGGCCATGTCCAAAGTACACGGCCAGTGCCAGATCTCGCCGCTGCGTGGCTCTGCAGGCATGCAAACTGCGCATGCCTGAAAGGACGCCATATGGCGTCCACCTGGAAAGGTGAGTGTTTTTGCCAGCCGTGTACTGTTTAGGAGATATTCTGTGCGGTTCCTTCAGAGCTGTGTGCTGTTGCCTGGATCTCCAGTGCGCAGGAGTGACGTCATCGTGGCCTAGAATTGTCAGACGGCTGGAGCTCGTGAACAAGGAAGGGTGATGGGTGAAGATGGAAGCCTCTACAGCGGTGACAGCGAGCAGCTGGAGGGCTTCGTTTTAAGGTAAGTTTTTTTTTTTTTTTACTTAATGTGCTAGCATGCGATGACTTCCCCCCCCCCCCCCCCCCCCCCTCCTGCAGTCTACTACTGATTTAAAAAAATGTTTTAGCAGAGGCCCTAGAGAATAAAATGGTGGGTGTTACAATTTTTGATGTCACATGGTATTTGTGTATTGTGTATGTGTATTGTGGTATTTTTCAAACAGTTGTTTGGGGGAAAAATACACTTTAACCACCTCCTGGCCGCCATATAAGGCAATGACGGGCGCAAGGCAGTTCTCTCATTCTGGGAGGAGGTCATATGACGTCCTCCCATTCTAACCGCGCATGCACAGCTCCGGGAGAGTGGCGACTGTCAGTACGCTGTGTCCCTCGGACATAGCGGATCACCGATCAACAGAGCCAAAGATGTTGGCTCGGTCATGTGATCAGCTGTGTCCAATCACAGCTGATCACATGTAAACAGGGAAATGCCGGTTATCTGCATTTCTCTCCTCACGAGCTGTCACGCTGACAGCTCTAGAGAAGAGGAGAGCAGGTAATCCTCATTCCTCGGAGGGGACATCTACACTGATGATCTGTGTAGCCCCAGCAGTGCCACCTGTCAGTGCCCATCAATGCCAGCTGTCAGTGCTCATCAGTGCTACCTGCCAGTGCCACATCAATGCAACATATCAGTGCCCATCTGAGCTGCCTTTCAGTGCTGCCTATCCGTGTCCGTCAGTGATGCCTATCAATGCTCATCACTGCCACCTACCAGTGTCTCCTCATCAGTGCCCATCACTGCAGCCTCATTAGCGCATATCAGTGAAGGAGAAAAATCACTTGTTTACAAAATTTTAAAATAAAACTTTTTTTTCAAAATTTTCAGTTTTTGGTTTGTTTAGCAAAAAATAAAAAACCCAGAGGTGATTAAATACCACCAAAATAAAGCTCTATCTAAAAAAAAAAAAAAAAAAAAAAAAAAATGATAAAAATGTCATATGGGTACAGTGTTGCATGACCGCGCAATTGTCATTCAAAGTGCGACAGCACCGAAGGCTGGAAATTGGCCTGGGCAGGAAGGGGGTATAAGTGCCCTGTAGGCTAGTGGTTTATGAATTTTATTGCACACAAACACTATATAATTCCCACTTTTTTGGTAAAGTATACAAGATGATGTTACACTGAGTAAATGGATACATATCATGCGTCCGCCCATAGAACAGTGCCAAACTACGGTGCCTAAAAATCTGCATAGGCAACGCTTTAAATGCCTTTACAGGTTACAACGGAGGTCTGAAGCTAAAACGATTGCTCTCATGCTGATGTTCACAACGGTACCTCACCTGTGTGGTGCAGTCACCGTTTACATATGGATTTGCACATGAACATGGTGGCGCTTTCATTATTATTTCTTTTATTTAATACTTTTCTTAGCTGTCTCTTTAATTTTTTTTTATCAACTTTATTGCTATCTCAAGAGATGAACAATATTCCTTGGGATAGCATGGGCCATGACAGGTCCTCTGTATGGAGAGATCTGGGGTCTATTAGACCCCATATTTCTCCTCTGGCCTCTAATGCACTTGACCAGACACAGATTGGTCTTATTGGCTGCTTTCCTTGCCGCTCACTGCCAGGTAAACAAAGAACCAAAACCAGAGGTGACAAATCCTTGTCAGTTCTGGTTTATAGGAGGTAACAGAGAGGAAGGAACAATGTCAGTTACTCTCTCTCTGTTTAGTGCAGCTGTTGCCGCCGTCAGAGCAATCTCAGGCTCCCTGATTGAATGGCAGGATGAGAGGACCCTCTTTCGCCACCTGCAGACTTCAGCCATTTGAATCACTTCTGCTTATCAGGGAACCACCAACTGCAAATCTTCATACCAGGACGATGCCTGCAGTGGTCAGGGAATGTAGCTTAGTTTAGCGTGAGCTACAGCAGTTCCCATAGTTCCCATTCCTATAAGCCAGTGTTTTTCAAACTATATTTCATTCAAGGCACCCTTTAAAATTGCCTGGGGAGCACCAGTCTGATGGCTCGTTCACGAAGGGGGTTCTTCCAAGCGCGAGCGTTTTTTTTTTTTTTTGCATGTTCTCGTGTTACGTTTTACAGCCGCTTGCCTGATGCCCTATAGCAGAAATACTGCTACAGGGCAGCAGGACTGCGCAAAATCACACACCCACATATACAGTTGTGTTCAAAATAATAGCAGTCAAACATCACTAACCTGATCAATCACTGTTTTTGGTAGAAATGATATTTCTACATGGCAAATAATTTACTAGCAGGTGTAGTAGAGTAATAGAAATCCAACAGACCCAACAGTCATGACATGCATGCTGCTGATTCTGTGTAATTGAATCACTAATTGAAAGGGGCATGTTCAAAATAATAGCAGTGTGGAGTTCTATTAGTGAGGTCATTCATTCTTTGAAAAACAGGTGGCAATTATTGCCCTTCTAAAGGAAGGAAGGCAGCAAATGTTGTACATGCTGGTTACAGTGCATTTCTCTCTGAAATTCTAAGGAAAATGGGTCGTTTGAGACATTTTTCAGAAGAACAGCGTACCTTGATTAAAAAGTTGATTGGAGAGGGCAAAACATATAAAGAAGTGCAGAAAATGATAGGCTGCTCAGCTAAAATGATCGCAAATGCTTTAAAATGGCAACCAAAACCTGAAAGAAAGCTAAAAACTACCATTCGAATGGATAGAAGAATAGCCAAAATGGCAAGGACTCAGCCAACAATCAGTTTCAGTAAGATCAAAGAAGATCTAAAGTTGCCTGTAAGTACGGTTACAATTAGCTTGGCTTCACATATCCGTCTTCTATCTGCAAGAAGCCCCCACAAAGTCCCACTGTTGAAAAAAAGACATGCTGAAGAGGTTATAATTTGCCAAAGAGCACATTGACTGGCCTAAAGAGAAATGGCGCAACATTTGTGGACTGATGAAAGTAAGATTGTTCTTTTTGGGTCTAGTGGCCGGAGACAGTTTGTCAGACGACCCCCAAACACTGAATTCAAACCACAGTACACTGTGAAGACAGTGAAGCATGGTTGCGCAAGCATCATGATATGGGGATGTTTCTCATACTACGGTGTTGGGCCTATTTATCGCATACCAGGGATCATGGATCAGTGCAACAGTGCAACATCTTGGTTCCAGACCAACAAGATTGACGTTATGGAGTGGCCAGCCCAATCCCCGGATCTTAATCCAATAGAAAACTTGTGGGGTGACATAAAAAATGCAGTTTCTGAGGAAAAACCAAGAAATGGAGAACTGTAGAATGTAGTCCAATCATCCTGGGCTGGAATACCTGATCACAGGGGCCAGAAGTTGGTTGACTCCATGCAACACAGATGTACAGCAGTTCTCAAACAGTGCTTATACAATGAAATATTAAGTGATTCAAAGGAAAGCAAAATCTTCAAACTTTTTTCAGTTTATATAATGAATGTTTGAGTTTGTAAAGAAGAATACAAACACTGCTATTTTTTTGAACAGCCTAATATTCACTTTTCTTCAATTTTTTTTTTTTTTATAGGAACACAAATTTGATATTTTTTCTTTTATGTTTTGATTTGGAATAGAATGTGTGTATGGAAATAAACGCTATTAGAAGAAGGATTTTGAGCTTTATTCACTTTTTTCAACACACTGCTATTATTTTGAACACAACTGTATATACATATATACATTCAGGTCCATAAATATTGGGACATCGGAACAATTCTAACATTTTTGGCTCTATACACCACCACAATGGATTTGAAATGAAACAAACAAGATGTGCTTTAACTGCAGACTGTCAGCTTTAATTTGAGGGTATTTACATCCAGGTCAGGTGAACGGTGTAGGAATTACAACAGTTTGCATATGTGCCTCCCACTTGTTAAGGAACCAAAAGTAATGGGACAATTGCCTTTTCAGCTGTTCCATGGCCAGGTGTGTGTTATTCCCTCATTATCCCAATTACAATGAGCAGACAAAAGGTTTAGAGTTCATTTCAAGTGTGCTATTTGCATTTGGAATCTGTTGCTGTCAACTCTCAAGATGAGATCCAAAGAGCTGTCACTATCAGTGAAGCAAGCCATCATTAGGCTGAAAAAACAAAACAAACCCATCAGAGAGATAGCAAAAACATTGCTAGACGTGGCCAAAACAACTGTTTGGAACATTCTTAAAAAGAAGGAATGCACCGGTGAGCTCAGCAACACCAAAAGAACCGGAAGACCACGGAAAACAACTGTGGTGGATGACCGAAGAATTCTTTCCCTGGTGAAGAAAACACCCTTCACAACAGTTGGCCAGATCAAGATCACTCTCCAGGAGGTAGGTGTGTGTGTGTGTGTGTCAAAGTCAACAATCAAGAGAAGACTTCACCAGAGTGAACACAGAGGGTTCACCACAAGATGTAAACCATTGGTGAGTCTCAAAAACAGGAAGGCCAGATTAGAGTTTGCCAAACGACATCTAAAAAAGCCTTCACAGTTCTGGAACAACATCCTATGGACAGATGAGACCAAGATCAACTTGTACCAGAGTGATGGGAAGAGAAGAGTATGGAGAAGGAAAGGAACTGCTCATGATCCTAAGCATACCACCTCATCAGTGAAGCATGGTGGTGGTAGTGTCATGGCGTGGGCATGTATGGCTGCCAATGGAACTGGTTCTCTTGTATTTATTGATGATGTGACTGCTGACAAAAGCAGCAGGATGAATTCTGAAGTGTTTCGGGCAATATTATCTGCTCATATTCAGCCAAATGGTTCACAACTCATTGGATGCTGCTTCACAGTGCAGATGGACAATGACCCAAAGCATACTGCAAAAGCAACCAAAGAGTTTTTTAAGGGAAAGAAGTGGAATGTTATGCAATGGCCAAGTCAATCACCTGACCTGAATCCGATTGAGCATGCATTTCACTTGCTGAAGACAAAACTGAAGGGAAAATGCCCCAAGAACAAGCAGGAACTGAAGACCGTTGCAGTAGAGGCCTGGCAGAGCATCACCAGGGATGAAACCCAGCGTCTGGTGATGTCTATGCGTTCCAGACTTCAGGCTGTAATTGACTGCAAAGGATTTGCAACCAAGTATTAAAAAGTTAAAGTTTGATTTATGATTATTATTCTGTCCCATTACTTTTGGTCCCTTAACAAGTGGGAGACACATATGCAAACTGTTGTAATTCTTACACCGTTCACCTGATTTGGATGTAAATACCCTCAAATTAAAGCTCACAGTCTGAAGTTAAAGCACATCGTGTTTGTTTCATTTCAAATCCATTGTGGTGGTGTATAGAGCCAAAAATGTTAGAATTGTGTCCATGTCCCAATATTTATGGACCTGTGTGTGTGTGTATGTATGTATGTATGTATGTATGTATATGTATATGTGTATATGTATATATATATAATATATATACATACACACACACACAATGTGTTATTTGCATTTCCGGGTAAATAAACTATTTATTTAAATAGTGTATTTAAAGGATGGCCAGACCTGCAGTCTGTGCCTTGTTGTACTGTTTGCTTGGCCCTGGTTTCCTGATCCTGTTACTTCTGTCCTGACTCTGCTTGAACTCTGCCTGTACTGATCTCGGCTAGTCCTGACCACTCTCCCGCCTGCTCCTGGTACTCTGTTTGCTACCGACCCGGCCTGCCTGATTACTCTTGTATTGTATGTTTGTTATCTGTTTGGAGGTTTGGTTTAGTTTGTTTGCACTGTGTTTGTTTGGTTTTGCACTGCGTTTTGTATTGTTAGTCTTAAAAAATTATATAATTTACTATACCTGAAGCCTGCGTTTCCCTGTGTCAGTCCACACACACTTCTGGTCGTACCCGGATCCCTGAAATTACAACAAGGCCATTCCTGACCACAAGTGGCTGCACAGGGAAGCCATCTTGGCTTATTGTTGCTGGGAAGGATGCATCCTGATGAGGTGGTGTATTTGTCTCTGCTGGATGAAAGAGAGTATGCTTATCAGACTCTGAAGGAGTATACCAGGGATCAACTGCTAGAATGTATATGGGTCGCTCATGTTCTAGTGGATCAGGGCACAGAATTCTCTGAGGTGCAACCTTTGTTTCAGGTTTGCGCAGAGTTGGCTTCATCTGGTACCCCTGAAAGCAGGAATGACTTTTTGCCACCATTTAGTGCAGACCAGGTAGAGTCCCTGGTATGGTTATTAGAGGATGATGTGGATTGCTTCTTGGAGCATTATTCTGCATGTTCACAACAGGTACTAAGGGATTGTATAAACGCAGTGCAGTCTTTGACCAGACAGGCTTTGTGTAAGCTGAGCTTTGTTCAACCCATACTGCAGACATGGTCAGACTTGTTGCACCCAGCCTCAGTCAGCTTACAACGTCATTCCTCCGCTCAAGGCACTCTTCCTGCATCCCCGACAGCACCCCCAGTGACGGCCCAGTATACTCTGCTAACTACCACATATCCGTCCTCTGCTCCCACTCGCTGCACCTATCCTGCCTTTTAACCCTGTAAAGAAGTCCTCTGTAGCAACTGCTCCCTCCTCTGTTCCATCCTCCCAGCTCTTCTCTGTCTTCAGCTGCTCCATCTGTTTACAAACCTGCGCTTACTTACAGTGCTCCGGTAACTAAAACCAGGAAAAGGCGAAAATTCTTTACAACCAGTACCATCCTGCCAGTATCCAAACCGGTCAGCCTGCCATCTGAGAACCCGCCTTCCATGGTTCAGCCTGGTGCCTCAGCGCCCGCAATTCAGCCTGATGTCTCTACCCAGCCTGATGTCTCTACCCAGCCTGATGTCTCTATCCAGCCTGATGAACCTATCATGCCAGGTGACTCGGTGCCTGCTGTCGAGCCAGATGGTCTGGTGAGCCGATGCCCGCTGTCGAGCCAGACGATCCAATGCCTGATGACCCAGTGCCCGCTGTCGTGCGTGATGACCCGATGCCCGCTGTCGAGCCAGATGACCTGATGCCAGATGACCCGATGCCAGCTGTCGAGCTAGATGGCCTGGTGACCCGATGCCCGCTGTCGAGCCAGACGATCCAATGCCTGATGACCTGGTGCCTGCTGTCGAACCAGATGACCCGGTACCCGTTGTCGAGCCAGATGGCCTGATGCCTGGTGACCCGGTGCCCGCTGTCGAGCCAGATGACCCGGTACTCGCTGTCGAGCCAGATGACCTGATGCCAGATGACCCAATGCTTGGTGACCCGGTGCCCGCTGTCGTGCCTGGTGACCCGGTGCCCGCTGTCGTGCCTGGTGACCCGCTGTCTTGCCAGATGACTTGGTGCCCGCTGCTCTGCCTGTTGGCCCGGTGCCCGCTGCTCCGCCTGTTGGCCCGGTGCCCAGCCTGATGTGCCTCTGTCCGGTGCCCAGCTCGATGTGCCAGTCTTTGATATCCCGCCAGTTACCGGACCCGGGCGGTGGAACATTTTGCCCAGCTAGGACTGTTTAGAGTGTCCTGAGGCCGCTCCTTGAGAGGGGGGTACTGTCAGGAATGGACTTGCCAGTAGTGGTGGGACTCACCTGCCTTGTGGGCTGCAGTACCAGGGCTGGCCAGCAGGTGCTCTCAACAACCAGAGGCTCACTCCTGCAATTAGCCATCACCTGGGCTGATTGCAGGTGGTGTATTTAAAGGATGGCCAGACCTGCAGTCAGTGCCTTGTTGTACTGTTCGCTTGGCCCTGGTTTCCTGATCCTGTTACTTCTGTCCTGACTCTGCTTGAACTTTGCCTGTACTGACCTCGGCTAGTCCTGACCACTCTCCCCGCCTGCTCCTGGTACTCCATTTGCTACTGACCCGGCCTGCCTGACTACTCTTGTATTGTATGTTTATCTGTTGGAGGTTTGGTTTAGTTTGTTTGCACTGTGTTTATGCTTAGTTCTGCACTGCGTTTGTATTGTTAGTCTTAATAAATTATATTATTTACTATACTTGAAGCCTGCATTTCCCTGTGTCAGTCCACACACTTCTGGTCATACCCGGATATCTGACAAGAGATGAAGAGTGAGCCTGGAGGAGGTGCGGGCTGTGCTCTCTTACACCCCAGCTTCCCTCCCTCCTGTCTGAATACAACAGGTAATAAAGAATTCTCAGATCAGGACTGTGCAGGGTTTGAACACTGCCCTCACCTACAATTTTTTTTGTTGCCTGGATAGAAGATGGGGGAGGTAATCGGGGGAGTTTGATTATGAAAGGGTTCCTCTGGTAGCTTCTGTGTACTGTTATCTGCTCTTTCTAGCAAAGCTAAAAGCTGTGGGGGCTGCCCAACCTGTTCTTAGCAACCAATGATGTCATTGATTGGCGGGACATGGGCGGGTGGCTTGCACAGATTTCAGCAAGAGTACAGATAACGGCATAGAGGAGGAGAGAGTTGGAAGGAGGTGCGGGATATGCTCTCTCCCTCCTCCTCTGTACACAGAAGTTAACAGAGGAACCCTTTAATGATCGGACTGTGTAGGGATTTATGTCATTTTGCCGTAGCGACTCTTTGCCACATCCCAGTTGAAAAAGCTAAGCAAGTTATAAGCTAAGCAAGCCTATCCTGCTGATACATGACTGCCCTTAGGTAGTCTTGACTGGCCAGGAAGTACAAGAGGATGAACAAAGGGTGAACAAAAGACTTCTTGTGGTTTTAGGAGTGCAGTTGCCCATAGGGGATGGCTGGGACTGGTGGTCAGTGGGATGTGCAAATGGATCAGTTCAGGGAACAGGCAGAGATGTCAATAAACAGGAAAATAATTGGTCCAGGTAGTAGGCAGAAATGTGCTCAATAAAGAGGTCAGGGTCAGTACAGGCAGCAAGCAAAAGGAACACTGCACTTGTGGCAGTAATCAGAAAAACTGTTGCTGGCCCTGGGGATCCTGTACTGATGTGGTGGCGATCGGGAACACTTTTGATGGCTGTACTGATTCTGGTGACACTTGCACTGGTGTGGCTTAAGATCAGGAACATTGCTGTTGGCTTCACTGGTCTTGTGACACTGTCACTGATGTGGCAGCAATCAGGAACACTTTTGCTGGCTGCACTGGCACTGTGACAGTGATCAAGAATAGTGGTGCTGACCAGGGGCGGACTGACAACTCATGGGGCCCCTGGGCAATAGGGGATCATGGGGCCCCTGTGTCCTTGCCCAAACTCAAAAAAGTCTATGAAAAAGGTACCAGGGGCATCTCATGGGGAATCCTACTGACCCCGGGCCCTTGGGAAGTGCCAGTGTTTCCAAATGGTCAGTCCGCCCCTGCTGCTGACTTACACTGACCTGGCAACAATGTAATTTGGAGGTCGCTAACTTGTTGATCCCAAGCTACCTGTTGACTGCCAGTAGATGACAGGTAGATCACGTTCGAGTAGGGGCGGACTGACCATTCGGGCATTGCCTGAGGGCCCGAGGTCAGTAGGGGGCCATGAGAGGATCACTGTCCAGTGACAGTGTGGGGAGCGGAGAAGGAGGCAGTCTCAGATCCCGACCCAGAAGTAGCTCACCTGTCACTTCACGTGGTGGCAGAGTGAGTCAGGTGAAGGGTCCGGACACTGTGTTGGTGATGGAGCCGGTGGGAAGATGAGAGGCATATCATCCATGGGTGCGGGGTGTTCACAGCACACACCCTGCAAATACCCCCCCCCCGTGAGGGACCGCCGAGCAGCACCACTAGCACTCCACCGGTCAGGCGTGCCCAGAGCGCGGAATCTAAGCCCCAGGGTACTTGTTCACCAGGGCCCCTGATGGTGGGGATGGACTTGTAGTACCCCGAGACCAGGTCGCCACTACTGAGCACACCTGTCAGTGGTAGGGGTGTTCGCCAAGGGCTCCAACCAGGGAGAGCCAGATGTGAGGAGGTCGGGTGACCCCGATGGGATGGATGGCTGAGCAAGTGCGAAGTCAGACAGGCCGAGTTGGTAACGTAGAGGACGGTAAGGTACAAGGGAGCAGGCAGAGAATCGTCGGGTCACACGCCAGGTCAGCAACAGTAGGTCAGATCTAATGAGGGGCATGCAGGGAGAGAGGTCAGGCAAAGCAAGGGTCTGGGCAGGAGAAATCAGCAGGTCAAGAACAATCCGGGTCAATAAACTTACAAGGCACCGGTTCAGAATCACAGGAAGCAGGTAAGACCAGAAGGCAACGAATTGACAGCTCAGGGACATTTAAATATCCCGCCCTGCGCTGCCATTGGTGCCCAGCGGGCGGCCGTGGCTTCTACTGCGCATGCGTGAACTCGAACGCCGCGGCCAGCCCGGACCTAGGGCCCGTGCACAGGGCGGAGCAGTGCGCCTGCGCCGGGACCATCGCGGCAGGGATCGAGGGGATCCCTGACATTGCCCCCCCCCCCCCCCCCTACGGGCAACCTCCGGATGCCCACCCGATCTCTCCACCACGGGTGATCACAAAGAAACCTCCGGACAAGTCTAGGTGCATGGACATTATGGGCTGGTTCCCACGAATTGTCCTCAGGGCCGTAGCCCTTCCACTTGATGAGAAATTGGGTCTGGCCCCCCCTTCGTCGGCACTTCAGGATTGCCTCCACCTCGAATTCTTCTTCCTCTTCAACTGTTACGGCCTCCGGGGGCCTGGATTCCCGTTCCGGGAAGGCATCAGGGACTACCGGCTTCAACAGGGACACGTGGAAGACAGGGTGGATCTTGAGTGTCTCAGGGAGAACAAGTTCATAGGCCACTTCATTGACCATCCGTTTGATGCAAAAAGGGCCTATAAATTTAGGTCCCAACTTCTTTGACGGGCAGAGCATCTTCAAGTTCGATGTAGCCAGCCAAACCTTCTCTCCGGGCCGCAACACCAGATCCCCTCTTCGCTTCCTATTAAAAGCCCTCTTGTAGTCTTCTTGGGCTTGACGGATGGCTTCCTGTAGTTTTTTATTGTTTGAAGTGAAAAAGGTTAGTGCATCCTGTGTTGCTGGAATTGGGCATTCCGGAACTAAATCCGGGAGGAAGACAGGGTGAAACCCATAGTTGGAGAAGAACGGGGACTGCCCTGTTGCTGAATGGCAAGCATTGTTGTACGCGAATTCCGCCAAAGGGAGAAGTGGCACCCAGTCGTCCTGAGAGAATGATGTGTAGCATCGCAGGTATTGCTCTAGGGTCTGATTGGTCCTTTCGGTCTGACCATTGGTCTGAGGGTGAAATGTCGAGGAAAGGGATAGCTTGATATCCAGGGCTTTGCACAATGCCCTCCAAAATCTCGAGGTAAACTGCACCCCTCGGTCCGAGACGATGTCTTCGGGAACCCCATGCAGTCTAACGACCTCTCGAATAAAAACTTGCGCCGTCTCGGCTGCTGATGGAGTCTTCCGTAAAGGAATGAAATGGGCCATCTTGGATAAGCGGTCCACAACCACGAGAATTGCTGTGTGGTTCAGTGAAGGTGGAAGCTCGACTATGAAGTCCATAGAGATCTTCTGCCAGGGCCGTTCAGGGATGGGTAATGGACGTAGCAGGCCCCACGCCTTATTTCTTGAAGGCTTGTTCCGCTGGCAGATGGCACAGGAGCCCACGTAACTTTTACAATCCTTGGCCATGTCCGGCCACCAGAAGGAACGTCGGAGAAGTTCCAGGGTCTTGACTGGGCCAAAATGTCCTGCCATCGGGTGGTCATGGCAATGTCCCAAGACTAGGGTTCGGGCTTCCTCCGGCACCACAATCCGGTCCTCCCTCCATAGGAGTCCCCCCTTGTTCTGGAGGGGCGCCCCATCGGAGGTAGACATTGCTGTGGACGCTCTCAGGATCTCGGAGCGAAGGTTCGTCTGGAGGGCCAAGAAGTTTCCCGCAGGCAGAATAGTGTCAGGTACTGGGATCTCCTTGGCGTCCTCGTACATACGTGACAACGCGTCTGGCTTCATGTTTTTTGATCCCGGCCTGTATGTGATGTGGAACTGGAACCTCGAGAAAAACAATGCCCATCTTGCTTGTCGTGGGCGCAGACGTTTGGCCGTCCTCAGATATTCCAGGTTCTTGTGGTCCGTGAATATCAGGATGGGATGTGAGGCACCTTCCAGCAAGTACCTCCATTCTTCTAATGCGGTCTTGATAGCCAGTAGTTCTCGATCCCCAATGTCGTAGTTCTTCTCCGCAGGGGTAAGTTTCCGTGAGAAGAATGCTACTGGGTGAAGTAATTCCTTGGCGCCCTTTTGCTGGGAAAGGATGGAGCCAACCGCGTTTTCTGACGCATCTACTTCTAAGATGTAGGGCAGGGAGGCGTCGGGATGACCCAGAATGGGTGCCGAGGTAAATAACTTCTTTAGTGCTTCAAAAGCTTCCTGTGCCTCTGGCGTCCATCTGAATCGCGTCCCAAGCTTGGTTAACTGAGTGATGGGGGAGACCAGACCCGAGCAGTTCTTGATGAACTTCCGGTAGAAGTTTGCGAACCCGATAAAACGTTGTACGCTTTTCCTGTCCGTGGGTTCAGGCCAATCTAGGATCGCAGAGACCTTCTGAGGGTCCATTGCGACCCCCGTGGTGGAGATAATCAGACCCAGAAATGTAACGCTAGCCTGTTCAAAGCAACATTTCTCTGCTTTAGCGTACAACCCGTGCTGCCGCAACCGCCCCAACACCTTTGTTACATGTACCCTGTGCTCCCCCAGGGAGGATGAGAAAATCAAAATGTCGTCTAAGTAGACGATGACAAAGATGTCCAGGAAGTCCCTAAAGATGTCGTTTACAAAGTGCTGGAAGGTGGCCGGCGCGTTGCACAACCCGAAAGGCATGACCAGGTATTCGAAATGGCCGAAACGGGTGCGGAAGGCCGTTTTCCACTCATCCCCCTCCCTTATGCGAACCAAATTGTAGGCTCCCCTTAAGTCCAGCTTGGTAAATACTACTGCAGCTTTTAAGCTCTGGAATAATTCTGGTACCAGTGGTAATGGGTAACGATTTTTGATTGTGACCCTATTCAGCTCCCGATAGTCAATACATGGCCTCAAAGTCTTGTCTTTCTTTTCTACAAAGAAGATCCCTGCACCTGCTGGGGAAGTGGAGGGACGGATGAATCCCTTCCGGAGGCTGTCCTCAATATAATCCTTCAGGGCCCCTAATTCTAGCTCAGAAAGGGGAAAAATTCGCCTGAAGGGAATTTCAGAACCGGGTAACAGATCAATAGGACAGTCATATGGGCGGTGGGGGGGTAGAGTATCTGCTCCCCGTTCACTGAACACATCAAGAAACTTATTATAGGCTGCAGGAATCACTTGTTTTAGGCTGTCATCCCCTTCAGAGCACAGGAGGACCTGGGGGACCTCCGGGCCCGAAGTTCGGCACAGTTCCCGACAGTATGGGGAAGGGAACGAGACAACCCCAGTTTCCCAGTCAATTTGGGGGTTATGGGCCCGCAACCATGGGAGCCCCAGAATGACTGGGAAAAGGGGTGATGCAATAGCATCCAGGCGGAGGAGTTCCCGGTGCTGACCGGCAATGGAAGTCACAATGGAAGGGGTCTTAGGGCGGCGTACATCCTCGTACAGATCAAGCAGGGGGACGAGTGGAAGACTGCGTTTAACACCAGAACCGGTCACTATGAATCCCTGGTGATGCCCTTCGGGTTGTGTAACACGCCTGCGGTCTTTCAGGAGTTCATAAATGATCTCTTTCGTGACTTGTTGCAGCAGTGCATGGTGGTCTACTTGGATGACATCCTGGTTTACTCTGCCTCCATGGAGTCCCATATCCAGGATGTCAAGCAGGTGTTGCAACGGTTACGTGAGAACAAACTTTTTTGCAAGCTCGAAGTGTGAATTCCACCGGTACCAGGTCGCCTTTTTGGGCTACATCATTTTCCATCGACCCTCAGAAGGGGGAGGCGGTTCTGCAGTGGCCTTGTCCCAATGGTCTTCAGCCCATTCAGCTCTTTTTGGGTTTCACCAACTATTATCGGACGTTCATCAGGAACTTCTCAATGCTGGCTAAGCCTCTCTCAGACCTAACCAAGAAGGGCAGTAATCCTCACGAGTGGCCATCCGAGGCCATCGTAGCTTTTGAGGCTCTGAAATCCGCCTTCGCTTCGGCTCCGATACTGTCTCATCCCAATCCTGGGTTGCCCTTCGTCCTCGAGGTTGATGCATCTGAGACTGGAGTAGGCGCTCTCCTGTCTCAGCGGCGGTCGCCTGATGGACCCCTACTTCCCTGTGGGTTCAACTCCAGGAAGCTTTCCTCTGCAGAATGCAGCTACCAGATTGGAGATAGGGAGTTGTTGGCCATCATTCTGGCTCTCAAGGAATGGAGGCACCTGCTCGAGGGCTCCGCAGTTCCGGTCCTCATTCTTACCGATCACAAGAACCTGACGTATCTCTCGGAGGCCAAGAGATTGACGCCCCGTCAGGCCAGATGGGCCTTGTTCTTGTCACGTTTCGACTATGTAGTTTCCTATTTGCCTGGCTCCAAGAATGTCAGGGCTGATGCATTGTCGCGATAATACTCTTGTCCAGGGAGGACTCTGAGCCAACCTCGGTCATACCTCCAGATCAGATCCTGGCTGCCATTCGCACCAGTCTGACTTCTCCCCTTGGGGAGCAGATTTTGGCGGCTCAAACTGACGCTCCTCCTGAGAGACCAGATGGTAGATGTTTCATACCTGAGGGATTGCACACCCGCCTTCTGCATACCTACCACAACTCCAAGACTGCCGGTCATCTGGGGAGGAGCCAGTTGTCCTGGGTCATCTCTCGTTTATTCTGGTGGCCAACTCTCCATTCCAACATCGCCTCTTATGTAGCGGCATGTTCGGTCTGTGCCCAGAATAAATCTCCACGGCATCTTCCATTGGGCCTTCTGCAACTCATTCCCAATGGGGAGCGTCCCTGGTCACACCTGGGCATGGATTTTATTGTAGACCTCCCTGGGTCTCGGGGCTATACGGTCATCTTCATGGTCATTGATCGTTTTTCCAAAATGTGCCATTGTGTTCAGCTCAAAGTACCAACTGCACAAGAACTGGCCATGGTTTTTGCCAGGGAGATTTTCCGCCTGCGTGGGTTGCCCAGGGTGATTGTCTCGGACCGTGGGAGTCAGTTCGTGTCCAGGTTCTGGCGCGCCTTCTGCTCCCAGTTGGGTATCAGGCTCTCCTTCTCTTCGGCCTACCACCCGCAGTCCAATGGGGCTGCGGAGCGTTCCAACCAGGCCCTGGAACAATTCCTTTGCTGCTATATCTCAGACCATCAGGACGATTGGGCCGATCTCCTCCCATGTGCGGAGTTTGCCAGGAACTCGGCTGTCAACGTCTCCTCCGGGATGTCTCCCTTCATGGCCAACTAGGGGTTCCAACCTGCGGTATTACCTGAGAGGTTCTCGCCACAGGACATTCCGGCTGTGGAGAACCATCTTGCTGCCCTGCGTTCTTCATGGGGGCAGATCCAGAAGTCCTTGAGGGACTCATCACAGTGCCAGAAGTTCCAGGCTGATCGCAGATGGCTGCCCGCTCCTTCATACCAGGTCGGAGATCAGGTGTGGTTGTCTACTCGCAACCTCAATCTTCGGGTGCTGGCCCCCCCATTTTGTTGGCCCTTTTCGCATCCTCCGCAAGGTGAATCCGGTTGCCTATGCCCTTGCCTGGGATGCGGATCTCTAATGTCTTCCATGTATCCCTGTTGAAGTCTCTGGTCTGCAATCGCTTCACTACCTCTCTGCCTCGGCCCCGTCCCATCTGGCTTGACGGTCATGAGGAGTATGAGGTGAGCCGGATCCTGGACTCTCGATTGGTGCGCGGTCGGGTGCAGTTCCTGGTTCATTGGCGCGCTTATGGTCCCGAGGAGCGTTCCTGGGTTTTTTCCGCGGATGTTCATGCTCCTGCCCTCCTCTGCGCTTTTCATGCCCGCTTTCCTCAGAAGCCTTTTGTTGAGCCGTGGAGGGGCCCTTGTGGAGAAGGTACTGTCAAGGTCCTACCTTTTCCCAGAGGTTATGCTGCTCCATGTGCTGGCATCCATCTTGGGTTTCTGCAAAGCATGGTGGGAGCCTTTTATGCTTTCAGGCCTCTGTGGTCCATCCCCCAGAGGGGTGTGGTTGAGCACATTTAAGCTGGTTGTCTGCACGTGCTCTTTGCATTCGTGCCCTGTTTGTTAGTGTTGTTGCAAGCTCTTATTCTACTCTCGTGGCTCTCCTGGAAACTGACTCGGCTTTGTCTAAGACTACTCTCAGCCTTATCCCTTTATCTGACTTCCCGTTGCTGAACCCGGATTGTGACCCGTGTATTCTTGTCTACCGTTCTGTACTGTCTGTCCCGCTGTTATCGACCTGGCCTGTCCGACTACGCTGTCGCTCTTATCTGGTTCCTACCAGCTATACGCCATTGGCGGCGGCCATTACTGCAGCTGGGGTTTCTCGGGGGCCGTGACCTGGTTCCTGGCTGCGTCAAGTCCATCCCCACCATCAGGTGCCCTGGTGAAGGGCAGCCTGGGGCTTAGACTCCACTCCCTGAGGGACTCCGGTCTGTGGGTGGTGGTTATCGTCAGTCGGTGCGTGACCCTGCCTATCCATTCCACAGCTCCTGCTCTGACCCTTCCTTCCTTCCTTCCTTCCCTCCCCTCCTTCCTTACTTCCTTCTTTCCTTCCATCCATTCGCCCCCTCCTTTTTTCTTTCCTTCCTTCCTACCTTTCTTCCTTCCTCCGCTCCCCTTTCTTCCTCCATCCATTCCCTCCCTCCCTCCCTTCTTAACTTCCTCCCTTCCCTCATTTTTTTCTGCATCTCTCTCTTTCTCTCCCTCTCCCCCTCTGTTTCTGTCTATCTTCTTCTTTCCCCCCTCTCACCCCCCCCCTCTCTCTCTCTCTCTCCCCTTCCTTTCCTTCCTCCATCCCCTCCTTTCATTCTTTCCTCCCTCCATCCCCTCCTTTTCATTTTCTTCCTTCATTCCTTCCTTTCTCCTTCCATTCCTTCCCTCCATTTTCTTCCTTCCTTCCCTTCTCTTCTTTCATTACTTCCTCCATCCATTTCCTTCCTTTCTCCATCCATTCCCTCCCTTCATTCTTTCCTTCCTGCCCTCCCTCCCTCTTTCTCTTCCTTCCTTTCGCTCTCCTTCCCTCCCCTTTCCTTTTTTCCTTCATTTCATCCCTCATGTTTCTTTCTTCCTTCCTCCCTTCCCTGTTACCTTCCCTCCCCTTCCTTCATTCCATCCTCCATCCATTTTCTTCCTTCCTTCCTTCCTTCCTTCCTCCCTTTTCTTCCTTACCTTCTTTCCTTTCTCTATCCCCTTTTTTCATTTTTCCCTTCCCTTCCTCCTTGTCTTTCAATCATTCCTTCCTTCCTTCCTTCCTTCCTTCCCATTCATTACTCCGTTCCTTCCTTCCTTCCTTCCTTCCCATTCCTTCCTTCCCATTCCTTCCTTCCCTCCTTCCCTCCTTCCTTCCTTCCCATTCATTACTCCTTCCTTCCCTCCTTCCTTCCTTCCCATTCATTACTCCTTCCTTCCTTCCTTCCCATTCATTACTCCTTCCTTCCTTCCTTCCTTCCTTCCCTCCTTCCCTCCTTCCCATTCATTACTCCTTCCTTCCTTCCCATTCATTACTCCTTCCTTCCTTCCCTCCTTCCTTCCTTCCCATTCATTACTCCTTCCCTCCTTCCTTCCTTCCCATTCATTACTCCTTCCTTCCCTCCTTTTTTTTTTTTTTTTTTTTTTTTTAATATGTACCTGACCATGTATTATTCAGGATAGTCCTATTGTGATACTCTATCGACTGCCTCAATCTTATATATCATTAATATCCTATTGGGGTACATCAAGTCTACTGCAAAGTTCTTTATTTCCCTTAATAAAACCTGATCTTCTGTTAATTAAAGATAGGATCCGTCCTCTTTAGATCACCTAGCTTTACTGACCTATACTGCTTAACTGCGCCTGAATACTACCAATAAAATGGCGCCAATCTATAGGAGACATCTCTGTAAGTCAGAGTATAATACACACTGACTTACATTAAAGGCGTGCACCTGAATACTGCCAACAAAATGGCGCCGTCCTACGTAGGACACTATTGTAAGCCGGATATCTACGACAAAATGGCGCCAACGCACTGCGCATGTGCCGATCGCCGGGAAAATGACCACCGCGATAATCGCTGGCGCCTTTTCCACACGATTTTAGCTAATGTAAACGGCTCTTTGACGTCCCTGCATTTAAGCCCAGGACCCTTTGATAATGTGCACCGCACAAAACGCGTCAGTGGCTACAGTATCCGGATGTCTGACCGCCACTGGTGGCCATCCTGATTAATATCTGGTCAGTGTTTGTTTTCATTTTACCTCTACAATTTATGTTGTACCTTCATTAAACTCCGTGTATACGGTATCACGCTATGTGGTGTCCCTTATTGGGCTCTCTTCAATGAGAGTTTCCACATGCAGAATCTGCTCAAAATGGGGATCCCGGATGGTGACACGCTTGAGACACATATGTGTATTTTGGAGTATCTAACCCAAGTTGCGATTGGAAGGTTTATGACCCTGTCCCTATCCTGGCAATTGACTGCTATCCGATACTACAGGAGTAATCTTACATGCATTTTTTTTACGCACTTCTGGTGAGTGCGCAATTTTTACCCCAGATTCACCGTGTGATACACTGAACTTTATCCCACGCACCTACTAGGATCTAATGGATCCCCACGCTTGGCCTTATTTTGGGACTTTTTATCTCACTCAATCTCACCGCAGTGTGATTTGATATTTGCACTTTATAATATGTTATGTATGCCATTTATGCTATTATAGCGCTGCACCTTATATATATTTATATATATATATATTTATATGTATTTTACTGGAAGGTTCTTTCTTGGTTACCTTTTTGGTGTTCTAGCTGCTGTCCTCTTGAGATCCCGGATAGCGCTCGCTTATTATCTTTTTATTACTAGTGTACATTGATCGCCCAGAGAGGAATATTTTTTTCTCAACAAAAGTGGTGTTACTCTTTAAGCACAGCTGAGACACAGACAGAAGAAAGCCAGTAAAGGCTATCAGATTCTGAGTTTAGTTCATCTTCATTCAACTTTGAATACTCAGAATATATAGTCTTGCATTTGTTTACTAAAGTAATGGCTTTAAAACATTGTTTTTTTTTTTTTTTTTTTTTTTTTTTTTACAATAAATATTTTTGTCCTTTTCTCAATAAAATGTTAACAGTTTTGTGAAAAAAGTAAACCGAAAAACAAAACATTGCCACACAAAGAGACATATTTTAAAGGTACAACTGGTGGACTATTCCAGTCGGTTACTTAGAAATTTCCTGCCACAGCCTCTGGTCTTTTGCACATCGCTGGATCGAGATTGGACCTACCATTCGATTTTGAGACTGATCAGTTCTTTGTGAGTGGGCAAACATTTCTTTCATTTCTTGGTGAGTGGGCAAACAGACAGAATAGCAACAAAAAATTCCAAAGAAATGCATGTCTAACAAATGATGCACTGATTTGCATGTTCATGAGGGAAATAAGTATTTGATCCCCTATCATTCAGCAGGATTTCTGGCTACCAGGTGTCTTTCATACAGGTAACAAGCTGAGATTAGAAGCAGTCTGTTATAGGGAGTGCAGCTAATCTCATTTTGTTACCTGTATAGCAATCAAACAATCAGATTCCAAACTCTCCACAATGGCAAAGACCAAAGAGCTGTCCAAGGATATCAGGGACAAGATTGTAGACCTACACAAGGCTGGACTTGGGTACAAAACTATCGCCAAGCAGCTTGGTGAGAAGGTGACAACAGTTGGTGCAATCATTTGCAAAAGGAATGTGGTGGTTTATGTAAGGATATATTTTACTTATAAAGGGCGTGTCCCTTTCCCTTAGATGAAATATTACAGTTCCTCCAGCCGTTAAAATACGGCAAATATTTAGTGAACCAATAATTTGGACACCTTGATAATTTGATCACCACTTATTATTATACCTTGAATTCTTTTAGCCAATATGATTTCGTACCATACACACAAAATTTGCCTTATAATAGATAAATATAAAAATTTATTTATGTACAAAAATTATATATATATTAACACAAAACGCAAAAGACTGGTGATAGATGAATATTGATACACACAATCAAAGATATATCCTACCAATGTAAGACACAATAATAAGGTTTCTAACTAATTAAATCAATATCACAATTTTTAAATGATCTGCTTATTAATTAAATTTATTAATAATAATTTCAAGTATCTCAAAGGTTATATTCTCACAAGCCGTGGCCATAGGATTGCAAGAAGCTATCCCTTGATATATTATACTCTGATTATTAATATTCAATAAATTATGAAATATAAAAAAAATTTATAATATGACACCACACAATTTCGAAACAGTAAAACAGGATCTCTCTACATATATCTAACTACCCAATATTGTTGTGATACACTAAGGTAATTCTATGATTCCACACAACAGAGAAAATAGGTAATGCAAAATCAAATAAACAATCTCACCGCACCCGGCATTCAGACTAGGCAACTCTCCCGTGGATTTAGCTGGCAGTGGAACACCTTTAGAATGATGACCACAGGGGAAATTGAGATAGAGTTCAATAGTGTGGGAGAATGTAGGAAGTTATAAGGACAGAGGTTTAGCAATTTAGTAAAGTTTGAAAGTATGGAAGAGGGGTTATAGAGAGGTCTCTTCAGATGTCTTCAGAATCAGGTCTTTCTTCAGTCAGGTTTTCTTTTGATGAGTTTCCCTTTCTTTTGATGAGTTTTTTTTTCTTAAAGGTGCATGGGCTTTTATATCCACTAATCCATTGTTCTAAGATACCTTCCCACCAGGCTTCTTGATTGGCTAGTTGAGAAATGTGTGTACATAAGCTATTTCTCACCTGCCCGCCAGATGGCAGTCATGTATCATAGAACAATTTGAGTATTTGAGATGACTCATACCTCGGGTGGAATTTTAAGGTAATTTCATGGATTAAATATACGGCTTTTTCCAGATATAGAAGTGATCATACCTATAATATCCTAAATAGGGACCATGGAATAGATGTGTATATTCAGTTATTCCTTCTTGAAATACCATCCTGTCTGTTTCCTGATAAGACATACATCTTACTTTCCATCATCTCAATACTCAAGTTAGTGATATATAGTTCCCATTGCTGAATATTTGGTGGTGTGTAAAACCTATTCTTATAACATCTCATTTATAATATGTTTTTGTAGTATATCTTTGTAGTTAGATACATTCAATTCTTAACCTTGTGTCCTGAATTTTGTTTTAGAATCACATTTTCTATGTGTAGGGAAAAACTCTCTGTTTGCATGGCTCTTGTATTGGAGTCACAGTAAACAACTGTTAATACTTTCACCCTTGGTGGACAATAGCATATTGTGATAGTTTGAGAGTTCTGTTGGTTTATCACACTCTGCAAGGTTTGGGTAAGCTCTCAGACAATCAGTTTGGTTCCTCTATTGTCATGTCCAGACCTTGTATATGTTTACCTGCTATAGAAGTCTGAATAATGGTGTTTGACCACCTGTAGAACTTCAAATAGTATATTGTCTCTAGGAGGAAAAAAAAAATCCCTTCTCCCATTGTTAACATTTCTCTAGCTAGATGGTCATTCGACTTTCCAACCAAGACAAATTAACCCTTAACATCCGGCTATGTTATATAGGATTATGTCTTGATAAATCATGTTTTTGAGACATAATTCAAAAGGTCCACAACAGGAAGAAACACAAAACAACTGTCAGTCTCCCTAGGTCTGATGCACCATGCAAGATCTCACCTCGTGGAGTGTCAATGATCATGAGAACAGTGAGGAATCATCCCAGAACTACACGTGAGGATCTTTTCAATGATCTCCAGGCAGCTGGGACCACAGTCACCAAGAAAACAATTTGTCACACTACGCCGACAAGGATTGAAATCCTGCAGTGCCTTCAAGGTCCTTCTGCTCAAAAAAGCACATGTCCAGGCCCATATGAAGTTTGCCTCTGAACATCTGAATGATGCAGAGGAGGACTGGTTGAAAGTTTTGTGGTCAGATGAGACCAAAATCGCGCTCTTTAGCATCAACACAACTCACCGTGTTTGGAGGAGGAGGAATGCTGCCTAGAACCCCAAGAACACCATCCCAAATGTCAAACATGGTGGTGGACACATTCTGCTTTGGGGATGTTTGTCTGCTAAGGGGACAGGACAACTGCACTGCATCAAAGGGACAATGGATGGGGCAATGCACCGTCAAATCTTGGGTTTAATAACTTCTTCCCTCAGCCAGGGCATTGAAAATGGGTTGTGGATGGGTGTTCCAGCATCACAATGACTCAAAACACACAGCCAAGGCAATAAAGGAGTGGCTCAAGAAGAAGCACATTAAGGCCCTGGAGTGGCCTAGCCAGTCTCCAGACCTTAATCCGCTTGCAAATCTGTGGAGGGAGCTGAAAGTTTGAGTTGCCAAATGTCAGCCACCAAACCTTAAGGACTTGGAGAGGATCTGCCAAGAGGAGTGGGCCAAAATCCCTCCTGAGATGTGTGCAAAACTGGTGACCAACTACAGGAAACGTCTAACCTCTGAGATTGCCAAAAAGGGATTTGCCACCAAGTACTAAGTCATATTTTGTGAAGGGGATCAAATACTTATTTCCTTCATGAACATGCAAATCAGTGAATAATTTTTTAGACGTGCATTTCTTTTGAATTTTTTTTGCTATTCTGTTACAATACACCTACCATTCAATTTTTAGACTGATCATTTCTTTGTGAGTAGGCAAACATTCAAAATCAGCAGGGGATCAAATACTTATTTCCTTCACTGTATAGTGGTGTTACAACTGGAAAAGTGATTAGATAAAGAACCAGTTACAAGGACAATACTGAGAACATTCTTAAAACATTTTTAAATGGTCTTTTATGGAATTATTAAGACAAAAAAATTAAGATTTATTAGAATCACTTTTGTTTTGGATAGACAGGACACAATCAACTGTAAAAACAAAGACCTTGAGAGACTGTGCTCTGCTTCCTGTCTATGGTGCCATCACTGAATTTTTTTTTTTTTTTGCAGTGGCCAGTATGTAAAGCCAGAGACATCAGTTCTTACCTAGTGTCACTTACCTTCCTTGTTCCCTCTGCCACATGGCTGGCAATGATTCCAGGATCCTCTTGAGTTGAGGTTACGTCTAGTCTCTGGGCGATAATGACAAAAGCACATGTCTATTTGAAGAGGCCATATGTATATAAAGGACATGCATCCACATATCGGGCACCCGAGCAAGATTTCCACCTGCTTTTGTGTGTATGTACTTGTTTCCAAAATTTTAAGCCTGGTTCACACCTATGCGTTTTGTATTGCTTTTTGCAGAAACACACTACAGTCCATTTAACATGGTTTCTTATGGAATATGTTCACACCTATGTGTTTTTTAGCCGCAGCATACTGTATGTCACAGACTCATACACAAGCCTGCTTCAGAGAGGTCTGCATTCCTGCTGCCTGGCCTGCTCTGCTGTTCATCCATTGCACTCCAGGCTCTTGTATAGTCTTCCTACTGCCTGGTCCAATCTGTTGTTCATCTTGTACACTCCTGGCTTGTGTTCCAGCCACCTTCAGTGTGGTCTACAGACTAAGTTCCCTTTCTGCTGCATGTTTCGTGCATAAGCCACAGCTCTGCTTCTGTGCTCAATCATTTCTGTAAATGCAGGTCAGCTTCCACACTTTAGGGCAGAGTAAACCTAAAAGTCATGACTTGGGGTCAGCATACAGCTAAATCCAAATCTTTGTGAGTGGTCCCTGGTGTAACACTGGCTGGCCCTTATACTCCACTCCCTGGGGATCCCATCACCTGCTCAAAAGTGGGTCCACTGTATTAACAAGCAGTGACACTTGTAGCCTTTGGAGTGGACCTATCATAACATATTTTTTTAAGTTGAGTGTATATATGCTAAGCAGTTTTTACATATTTTCTACCTTTCACATGGATCACAGGCATTATTATTATTATTATTATACAGTGTTTATATGGTGCCAAAGGGTTTGCTCAGCGCTGTACATTAGAGTGGGGGGACAGTACATGAGACAATACAATACACAAGGGGTTCGAGGGCCTTGCTCTTTCGAGCTTACAATCTAGGAGGGAGGGGGTAAAGGTACAGGAGGAGGTGGCTGTGGGGGATGGAGTGGTAGGAGGAGTGTAGGAGAATGGCTGTTAGGTGAGGGTGGGGTAGGTTTTCCTGAAGAGATGGGTTTTCAGGGTGCGCCTGAAGGTGAGGAGGGTAGGTGACAGTCTGATGGATTGGGGTAGGGAGTTCCAGAGGATGGGGGAAGTCCTGCAGTTGGGCGTGTGAGGTGGAGAACAGGGAGCTAGAGAGGAGGTCTTGTGAGGAGCAAAGGGCACGGGTAGGGTGGTATTTGGGTATCAGGTCAGTGAGGTAGTTTGTGGCAGCGTTATGAATGGCTTTGTATGTCAGAGTTAGTAATTTGAATTTAATGTGTTGGGCAATCGGGAGCCAGTGAAGAGATTGGCAGAAGTGGAGCGGTTGGTGAGGTGGATGAGTCTAGCCGCTGAGTTCAGGATAGCCTGGAGCGGGGATAGCATGTGTTTGGGTAGGCCAGTGAGAAGGTAGTTGCAGTAGTCCAGGCGTGAGAAAATAAGGGAGTGTACGAGTTGTTTGGTGTCTGAGGTGAGGAACATACATATCTTGGAGATGTTGCGGAGGTGGAGCCTGCATGAATTTGATAGTGAGTGGACATGAGGTTGGAAGGAAAAGTTTGAGTCCAGGGTGACACCCAGGACTTTGGTGTGTGGGGTGGGATAGATGGTGGCATTGCTAGTCATGATGGAGAGGATGGGGTGGCGCGGGCTGGGGGGAAAACTAGGAGCTCGGTTTTGGAAAGGTTTAGCTTGAGGAAATGGAGTGACATCCAGTCTGATATGTCGTTTAGGAGGTGCGATGCGGGTGGAGAGTGAGGGGGTGAGGTGAGGGGTGGAGAGGTAAATTTGTGTGTCAACGACATAGAGGTGATAGTTGAAGCTATGGGAGTGTATCAGTTTGCCAAGGGGGGAGGTGTAGATGGAGAAGAGAAGGGGTCCGAGGACAGAGCCTTGGGACTCCAACAGAGAGGGGGAGGTGGCAGCATTAAAGTTGGGATAGGTAAGAGGAGAACCAGGAGAGAGCAGAGTCCCTGATGTCAAGGGAGTGTAGTTTAGTAAGGAGGAGGGGGTGGTCGACTGTGTCGAAGGCCGCAGAGAGGTCGAGGAGTAGGAGGACTGAGTAGTGGCCATTAGCTTTGGCGGTTAGCAGGTCGTTAGTGACTTTAAGTAGGGCAGTTTCGGTGGAGTGTAGGGGACGGAAGCCAGACTGTAGTGGATCAAGGAGGTTGTTGTAAGTGAGGTGGGCGCTTAGGCGATTGTAGACTAAGCGCTCAAGGAGCTTGGAAGTGAGTGGTAGCAGGGATATGTGTCTAAGGTTGTTCAGGTCAGTGGGGTCCAGGGAGGGTTTTTTTGAGTATGGGGGTGATGTGTGCATGCTTTAGGGGGGAGGGGAATGTGCCAATAGAGAGGGAGAGATTGAAGATGTGGGTGATGGAGCGAATGATGGAGGAGGGAGGTGACCGGAGGAGTTGTAAGGGGATAGGGTCCAGGGTGCAAGTGGTGAGGTGGGCTTCAGTGAAGACCTTAGTGACCTTCGCAGTGGTAGCAGTGCTGAAGGAGCGGAGTGTTGGGGAGGTTATAGTGTGCGGGGTGTTGGGTATGGTGGGGGGCAGTGCAGTTGCGAGGTCAGAGGAGGGGAGAGTTGACGGGGTGATGGAGGGAGGGAGGCTAGGTGGAGAGGTAGATTGCGAATTGACAATGTCCTTACGGATTGCGTCAATCTTGTTTTGGAAATGATTGGCAATCTCGAGGGCGGTGAGTGAGGTACTGAGTGGAGGTGGTGAGGGGGAGTAGGGAGTTGACAGTGGAGAAGAGCCGGCGAGGACAGGAGGAGAGGGTGTTTATGAGGGTTATGAAGTAGGCTTGCTTGGCGGAGTGGAGGGAGGAGGTGTAGGTGAGGAAGGGGGATTTGTAGAGGGAGGACACTCGAGGGGATCTGGTTTTGCACCATAATCGCTCCAGTGCGCGACTGCGTCATTTGAGACATTTTGTATGGTCATTCTGCCAGGGTTGAAGTGGTCAGGGTCTGATGTTACGTGTGGTTAGGGGTGCCAGCATTTTACCATATGTAGCACTTACCACTGAAGGAGCCTGTTCATTTGTTGGGTTCCCTGTTCCTGTACCCATGACTTTGTGAACAGCACCACAGACTCTGACACACCTCGCTAGATAGAGAATGTTTATTGTAGGTACCTGTGTATATACACCCCAAAGACTCACTGCAAAGAAACCAGGAATGACATAGCAACTGGTTAGGTAATAGCAGGAAGTATATTGCAACAAGGTAAAGAGAGAAGAAATATACTGTAATAGTTAAAGGTTAAGAGAATTATTATACCATAATGGTTAAACAGTAAGAGAAATATACTGCAACAATTAAGGAGTAGGAGTAATATGCTGCAGAAACAATAATTATTATAAAACACAACCCCCTCCTGAACCCTGTAGCAGGTAACTCTGAGTATGGGGGTGATAAACAGTGTACCACAATAACAATTTAGTAGTCAGTAATATGCTACCCCAATTCAACCCAAATACTCTGCAGGCCAGCTCATTGGGGCTCAACCATTATGATGGAGTTCTCAAGGTAATGTCCCTTTAAGAATTGATGCAGGCACTGCCACTGTGTTCCTAGTAGACAACTCTGTCCTTTATGGCCAAAGTGTAGTGCAGGGTTGGCCAGCAGCCTCTCACTACTCTGTCAGCAGGGGATCTCCTTCTACTCACTGGCAATGTATCCTCCAGTCAGTGTCCTCCGCCTCTGGCACCTCAAATAGGCAGTGGGTCAACCAGCATCCAAGGCATCCTGTGATGTTGCAGAATGGCTGCCACTGCCCACATGGAAGAAAAATATATCTGAAATATATTTAAAAAATATTCTTCCCAAATATATTGACATATATTTGAAATGCTACAATTTTTAAAAATATATATTTTTAGATATTTTTTAAATATATTCTTCAAATTTTGTTTTACATATAAAAATTTTTAATTCTAACATATATTTTTACATATATTTGTAAATGCCCCTGAAAATCTTCTGAAAAGTCGGGGGTCGTCTTATACGCCGGTGCGAGCCGGTGTCAGGGCGGCACTTTTTTGAGGGGTGGTGCGGCGCCGCCCCCCCTCCTCCTCCAATGGACACCAAGTACAGGGGTGGGCAGAGGGGCTGCTGTACCTTACCTGGCTCCGGTCCCACGACGATCCGCTCCAGGAAGCGCGGCTGCTCCTTCTTTCAGTTCGGCCGCTCGATGGTCACGCGGCCGCTCGGCTCCGCCTCCTCACCAGTGATTGGGCGCCAGCACTGGAAAGGCACACAGGCGACCAATCACCGGCGAGGAGGCGGAGCCGAGCGACCCCGCAAAAATCGAGCGGCCGCACTGGAAGAAGGAGCAGCCGCTCCTCTCCCCCACTGACACTAACGATGGGGCACTATTCCTCCTCCACACTGACACCAACGATGAGGCACTGTTCCTCCCCCACTGACACCAACGATGAGGCACTGTTCCTCCCCCACTGACACCAACGATGAGGCACTGCTCCTCCCCCACTGACTCCAACGATGAGGCACTGATACCAATGATGGGGCACTATTCCTCCTCCCCACTGACACCAATGATGGGGCACTATTCTCCCCACTGACACCAATGATGGGGCGCAATTCCTCCCACTGACACCAATGATGGGGGCGCAATTCCTGCCACTGATACCAATGATGGGGCGCTATTCCTCCCACTAACACCAATGATGGGGTGCTATTCCTCCCACTGACACCAATGATGGGGTGCTATTCCTCCCACTGACACCAATGATGGAGCACTATTCCTCCCACTGACACCAATGATGGAGCACTATTCCTCCCACTGACACCAATGATGGGACACTATTCCTCCCACTGACACCAATGATGGGACACTATTCCTCCCACTGACACCAATGATGGGACACTATTCCTCCCACTGACACCAATGATGGGACACTATTCCTCCCACTGACACTAATGATGGGACACTATTCCTCCCACTGACACCAATGATGGGACACTATTCCTCCCACTGACACCAATGATGGGGCACGATTCTTCCCACTGACACCAATGATGGGGCACTATTCCTCCCACTGACTAATGATGGGGCACTATTCCTCACACACTGACACTAATGATGGGGCACCATCATTGGTGTCAGTGGGAGGAATAGTGCCCCATCATTGGTGTCATTGGATGAAATAGTGCCCCATCATTGGTGTCAGTGGGAGGAGTAGTGCCTCATCATTGGTGTCAGTGGGAGGAATAGCACCCCATCATTGGAATACCATACTGAAATAGCATACCATATTGAAATCAAATCTGATGTTTTTTCATTTTTATTTGGTGTGCGTTGGAAGAGTGGTAGTCTTATACGGCGAGTATAGCCCAAACCCTATATTTTAACAGGAAAAGTAGGGATCGTCTTATACGCCGGAAAATACGGTATGTTGAAATGCATTTTTATTATATATATGAAAATATTTTTAAAAATACTTTTTCAAATATACTGTATGTCTTTAAAAATACAAATCTACATTTTTGGAATGCATTTACAAATATATGTAAAAATATATGTTAAAATTAATTTTTTATATGTAAAACAAAATCTGAAGAATATATTTAAAAAATATCTAAAAATATATATTTTTAAAAATTGTAGCATTTCAAATATATGTCAATATATTTGGGAAGAATATTTTTAAAATATATTTTTCTTCCCAATGGGTGTGCTTCCCTTTCAGTCAAATGCCACAGTCTGCTTGCAGATTCAGTTTCTTTGCCAGTCGTCTTTTCCTTCCTCTTCTCAGACAGGGAAAGTTACAACACTCTTCTCCACCACAGTACCACTGGGAGATCTAAAGTCCATTCAGGTTGTAGAAACTACACCTCCCACAGTTCTTCACACTTCTTCCCATAATCAC